>NC_091578.1:14973368-14983368 GCF_042767895.1 Penaeus vannamei | reverse complement strand
CCACATGAATAAATTCAGCCGAGGAACTGCCATTATGCAGAGACATGAAACGATTAATTTGTACGGACACGATTAGCTCTCATAGAGAAAAACATTTCCTCACCGCTAATTTCAGATGACTCTTTTCGGTTATTATGCAAATGACTTCGTGTTATTGGACATCTGGAGATGAGACGATAGAACTGAAAATTGTAATGGTTATTGAGCAGTCATACCAGCCATATAATGTCCAAAACATTAATCGCATAAGAAAGTACTATATTAAATATTATCCTCCTATATGAATATATTAAACTGATTACGTCGACAGTTTAGGAAAATATATTATATTCGTAACGATAGTCCAGAAAAAAAGAAAAAAAACAACCTCGGCAACCCTGACAAGCGCTCATTAGGCCACGAAGCACGCCATCGTCAGTCGTTCCTCGGCGGCCAAACGGCGCTTATTCTCCGCTGTGATGAAATTGGCGTCCATCGCGAGTCTCGCCCCTGATATTGCCTGCCGTTACCTTCCCGGCGCGAGGGGGAATGGGTCTCGGGTCGCTGTTTGTAAGGATCTCGTCTGCTAACGGGCGAAACGGCGACATCCGGTAATTGGGGAAGATATTCTGCATATATACATTCATTCCAGCCGTGGGGGAAAATGTTAGCCAGAGAAAAAAGAGTGGGAGTAAAACACCGATGAAACGAAATGGTTGGCAGGGAGCGGTTGGTAGAATTTCATCTGTTCTGGGAGAAAACGGCAACATCCGGTAATAAGGGGAACCTATTCTGTATACGATCGTTTCAGTGTAGCGGGAAAACCTTTTTGCCTTTTAACCGACAATCTAAAAAAATGGAAGAATTAAGTAAACTGTCTTTTCAATGTGGGTGGGAATTCTGTGGCTTTACCCTACGATAACTGAAAGGGGAAAATGAAACTATTAAACTTCCAAACAGTTCTTATGACAAATCCTCTGTGGTACGAAATGTCTCATCCTTGCTCTATAGGATTTCTTACAGTAAAAAAACTCGATGATTTGTTTACGTTAAGGCCTTGTTCAGATGAGCGATTTTAGTGGTCCGACTGCTAGAAGCGCGATTACTGAGTGAATGTTCACACACGGCGCTCGCAGTGGCCCGAATCGTCTCTCCCCCACTCTTGTATTTTTTATCCCTCTTCAGTCGCTGGTCATACACAGCTGATAATGGATGTCGAAGAGGTGGCATGTGCATGGATTTTATATCGTCGTTGGTACATATATACACATATATATATATATATATATATATATATATATATATATATATATATATACATATATATATATATGTGTGTGTGTGTGTGTGTGTGTGTGTGTTTATATACATACACACACGCACATACACACACACACACACAGATATATATATATATATATATATATATATATATATATATATATATATATATATATATATATATTATATATATGTATGTACATATTTATATATGTACATATTTATATATGTACATATTTATATATGTATATAAATATATATATATATATATATATATATATATATATATATATGTGTGTGTGTGTTTGTGTGTGTGTGTGTGTGTGTGTGTGTGTGTGTGTGTGTGTGTATGTGTATCTATATGTATATATATACCTATTTAAACATGCATAACCATATGTGTATATATGCGTATATATATAAACATGTATATATGTATATATAAGCATATACGTACATATGTATATACATACATACATAAGTATATATATATATATATATATACATATATATATATGTATAAATATATATGTATATATACATATATATACATATATATTTATACATATATACTTATGTTTGTATGTATATACATATGTACGTATATGCATATACGTATATAGACATACGTACTATATATGTATGTAAACATACATACACACACACACACACACACACACACACACACATATACATGTATATAAATGTGAATATATGTGTGTATATATAAATACATATATATACATATATATATATGCATGAATATATTTGCATACGAACATACATACGCACATGTATATGTATATATATATGTATATATATATATATATATATATATATATATATTATACACACACACAAATATATATATATACACATATACATACATATCTATTGTGGCTGTCGCCGTGTGTGTGCGGCCGCATAGCAACACGTGTACCTCGAGTGACTGAACAATCGGGCGACTGTGAGGGAGATCTCGAGTCGCGCCACAGGCCAGCCACAAGCCACTACGTGTGTGCGCTCCTGTTCACATCCTTTGACCTGGGTGTCGTACTTCTAACAGTCGGGCCACTAAAAACGCTCGTCTGAACAGGATCTAAATTAGTAAATGCATCGATATGTTTGTTGTTGAAGTAGCAGCAACGCTATAACACCGTGCTTGCATTTCAGCAATGTTTAGACATATGTAGGATCTGATACCCGGAAGGAAGGGACAGACAACGTAGGTTCAACACAAGAACAGTAACAGGGAAAAATAGAGAGAAAAGACAACAGAAAAAAAGAGACGGTTTGTTGAGCCAACACTGAAATGTGACCAGGAAAATATTTCACTCGACAAACTATGTAAAATATTTGCATCTTAACTCCAGCTAATCAGCTGTTTAGTTAATAATCATTTATATCTGTAGAAACAAATATGGCGAAATGGCCCTGTCCATCTACTTGTTTTATAATACCAGCAACAAAACAGCAATAATGATAGAAGGCCTAAAGCTGAATTTAGCATTTCAACTATAGACTAGCAAACAGGACAATAAGGAGAGCAGAGTCTTGGGGTTGCCAAGATAAAACAACTCTTCATATTTTTTATCTGAAGAGTTTAGTAGTTCAAGCAATATTGCTTTCGAATTGCAAGCAGTAAGACCCAGGCACGAGACCGCCCTGCAATGTCAACAAGTGTTGTCTTTCACCTGATCGTGCGTGGAGGTTCGCGAGTGTTCTCTTCCGAGAAAATGATAATAAACAAATAAACAGGCGTTTTAAGCAGGGTTTTTTCCTAGAATCTTAAGACTTTTTCTTCCTATCTCAAGATTTTACGTTCTCAAACTACCCCTGAAGATGGCTAGACCTTCGCTTGTTTAGTCAAGCAGTGTACTGTCACCATGGCAACAGCTTCGATCATGTACAAAGCCTTCAAATGCGGCCGTTGGCCAGAAATTCCGTTTATTTCATCAGAAGAATAAATTTCTATATAAAACATAAATTACATAAATTTATTTCTCACTTAAACTCGTCTCTCGAAATTAAGAATATACCTACCATGCAATAAAATAGATAGTATTTCAAGTGAAAGTCTGACTCGATAAGATAATTATGTAGAAAAACAAAAATCAAGAACATGAATCGCCAGTTATACGTAACTAGCGATCGCTGGAGTCTGCATAAAGAGGACACGTTTCGTCAGATAGGAAAAACACCGACGATCTGGCACACGGACGACACGCGGGGTCTCGCTCGCACCGCTCCGCCCTCGGAACCCGGGGACGCTCTCGTGGGGTTTCCCATGTCCCGTCCTCAGCCAACCCTCGAGACAAGACCCCTCTCATTCCCCTTCGCTAAGGACGCACACTCGTTCACATCTGATGCGGTGCTCCCCTTTTGTTCATAATGTTATTATGTATTTAATACATATGTGAGTGTGTGCGTAAACTGAAAAGGATGGATTTCGCAACGTTACAACATTCCAAGTATATTATAGCAGTGTTTCATCTGATCTGTATACATGTTTATATATACATGTGTATACATATATTTTTATATACATACATATATGTGCACGTATATACATATATATACAAAAAATAGCTAAAATACATATATTAAAATCTCCACAAAAACATTCTACCCCCCCCCCCCCTTCGCCTGCGAGTGGGCGCGGGCGTCGAGCCAGACGGATTAGCCAGGCAACGAGATTCCGGCCGCCCTCGAGCCCTCTGCGCAGTTCGCGATCTAATCTTCCGCAGGAGAAAGGCTGCGTCGATGATTAGCCTAACTTTCCTGAATTTGATTCTCGTCTGACTATTTTCTCGCGTCGATCTGTTTATTGCATGCAGTTGCAGATGCATATCAACAAAATTGAGTTCGCGTTCATGCATTCACACCAGTGGGAATGTATTGTTGAAAGAGTTAGAAAGCTTTTCTTTGTAGTCGATACATGATATATTACATCATGAAAGAAGATATAGAAAATAAAAAACAATATATGTATGTGTGTGTGTGTATCAAGAGCAAATAACAAGTGCACTTCCCTTAAACCAATAAGCAGCTGTTCAGAGCGTCGCTTATAAACTGAATTGTAAAAGACAGTGATGGACGACGGACGTTTTCGTAAAAGTGTCGCACACATCAGGGTTTACATACTTCTCCTTCAAACTTCTACGACGAAGATGTAAAGAGGATCTATAGATATGAAGTATACGCGGGCGTGGCAAAGGATTTATCAGATCTCACATTCATTTCAGCTTGTCTGGTTACTGTCAGATATTAATTCTTCCATTCATCGAGACTTTAATCTACTCCCAGCTATCTTCACCATTAAACTCTTTCTTTCAGTAATTGCTTCGAATTTATCTGCTGACGCCATACATCTGCTCTCTGCAATTACGCGGCCGCTCGCTGCAACAATTCTGATCTGGGAACCAACGGAGGCCGCGAGGGAGAGGAGTTTGGGGGCACTGATTATGTGCGTATGTGTGTTTGTGTGTGTGTATATATATATATATATATATATATATATATATATATATATATATATATATATATATATATACATATATATATATATATATATATATATATATATGTATATATATATATATATATATATATATATTTATTTATTTATGAAAGTATTCATATGTGTGAATATATATCCACACATGCACACACGTTAAATATATATATATATATATATATATATATATATATATATATATATATATATATATATATATATATATATATATATATATGTATGTATGTATGTATGAATGTATTTATATGTGCGTGAATATATATCCACACATGCACACTCACGTTACGTATATATGTGCGTTACATATATATATGTATGCATGTATATATATAATGTATACATTCATACATGTGTTTATATATATATATATATATATATATATATATATATATATATATATATATATATATATATATATATATATATTAATATATATATTATATACATATACCAGGGGTGCTCATTATTTCCTCTGACCCAACACCGCATATCCTAGGAGGCTGAAGGTTCTCAAGCATAAAATTACACATCATAGGTCATGTGTTGCATTTCCAGTCCTTAAATCATAAATATAATTTCTGTTACAGCTTTAACTGCGCAGTCCGCAGGTTGCATTTGAAGCCATGGAGTGACCAGAAATCAGAGCCACATCATCATGGAATCGTTTGCCCTTAAAAAAAAAACGATCTTATAGACGTTAAGAGGTGAACGTCAGATGGTGCAAGGTCAGGAGAATTAGAAGGATGAGGGAGGATGTCGTAGCCACAGGACCACGTTTCCATATGAGCAATATGAGAGTTGGGAACGGGCTTTCTCTTGTAGGAGGCAGACACCTTTGGTTTTGATAGCTTCCCACTATTTCTGTAGCAGTGCAGTGTACTTCTGTAATTGTAGTACTTTCATTTAGTCATGAAATCCATCATCACTACTCCATGCTGGTCACAAAAGACTGAGCATGACCTTGCCTGCAGGGGGTGTGATGCATGTCTTTTTGGGTGGGTACTGAGGCAAAGTTCTTCCATTGTTTTGACTGGGCCTTAGTTTCTGGAGCATAGTGATGGTTCCAAGTTTCAGCTTTCGTAATTAGTCTGTCAAAGAGTCCTCTTGATTTTCTTGGGATATGATTAAAAGAATTTGGAGCAATGGACGTTCCCACTTCTGGTAACGTGTGACTAGCCTAGGAACCCATCAAGCAGACAACTTTTACGTATACAGATGACCATGAATGATTTTGTCCACAGACTCAACATTAATCTTGACATCTTGGGCTTGCTGACGGACAGTAATACGGCGATCTTTCAAAAAGGTAATCTCCACTTGATGAATGGTATCATCATCATTGGCAGACCGGGGTCGCCCTGGTATAGAAGCCGTTTCCACAGATCTCGACCACACCTGAACTGGCAATGTTTAACAGCATCATATGATAGGGCATCCTCCCCATAAGTTGCTTTCATTTAATCGAAGGTCTTTTGCGGTGTGAGGCAATTCAAGGATACAAACTTGATCACTGCTCGATAAACCATTGATTCCATTTTCACACCGTACTGCACCTTCACTGCTGTACAGAAAATATAATGGGTTAAGGACTGGAAATCAACATGTGACCTACAGAGATGTGTATCTCAATACATGTGATATTTCGCTGCTGTGGTGGTCGATTGATGAAGAAGTCCTCGTCCAGTCACACTTACGTATACCTTGTCGCAGCCGTGGCATTTGTATCATACACTAGGCTAAGAGACCTGTTGTGGTCTGGCCTCTCTCCCTTACGATATCTCCGATCTCCTTTCCTGACGCTGTAATTCTCTTGATTTTGTGGCTTACTAAGACCAGTAGGCGCTCTGGCACTTCCGAGTGCAGAATGATTATTTTATTGGCACTGTTCATTATCTTCGCCACATTACGCCTAAAGTAGGTGAGCAAGGCACGCGGGTAACGAGGCGTTGGAAGGTATTGATGTGATGGATTTCCTCCAGGAGCTTCAGGCTACAGTTTCTAACTGCTCGGAGGAAGAAACAGAGAAAAGGATGTCTTTTTTCATTATTTCTCCACCCACAACAAAAGGACAAAGGATGGCATTGTCGCCGGTTGCATTTGTCATCACAGCCTTTTGTAGAAACAAAACGATTTTCTATATTTAGCCAAAACATATTCCTGTTAATGGATTTTGCTTAATTGATAAGATGATGCCAAGTATTCCAAGAGATTGCCTTTGATCTTTGAAAGACACGTGGCTCGCTCATGAAAACATCTAACCGTCTGATATCGTGATTCAGTCTGATATTGAACTGAACACCACCCATAAATAAGAGTCGGTATTCTAAATAGGGGTTTGGGCGTGGGTGAGGGGGGAGAGTGGGGAAGAGGGGAAGGAGTGTGGAGTGAGAAACGGATAAGGGACGGTGGAGGATAGGGGAAAGAGAAACAAAAAAGGGAGAGGGGAGGAGATAGTATAGGAGCAATATCCCAATTAAGGGGGATAGTAAAGAAGGAGAGAAGAGACGGGAGAGAGAGGAAAGGGAAAGGCAGAGGAGGGCAAGAACCCCAATCCACCAGCTTGCTTTCAGTCAATTCGCATGAGCTGCAAGAAGGCCCTCGAGAAAGATGAAGGCAGAGGGCTTAGTCGCAGTCAAATCCCGCTGATCTTCGCGTGGATGAGGTTGAAGGGGGAGCTAATTAGCCTCGGGGGCGCCGGGGTTTCGACGCCGGCTTTGGCGCACGAGGGGGGGGGGGCTTCGGCAACCCTATTTTACATATAAGCATCGACTTACATACATGCATTTATAGATAGATAGATAAATAGATATACACATATACACTGTCTGTGGACATATATATATGTGTGTGTGTGTTTGTTTGTACGTGTGTATGTCTGTGTTCGTGAGAGTATATATATGTATCTATATCTATATATATATATGTATATATATATATATATATATATATATATATATATATATATATATATATATATATATATATATATATATATATATATATATATATATACATATATATATATATATATATATATATATATATATATATATATATGTGTGTGTGTGTGTGTGTGTGTGTGTGTGTGTGTGTGTGTGTGTGTGTGTGTGTGTGTGTGTGTGTGTGTGTGTGTGTAAACATATATATATATATATATATGTATATATAAATATATATATATATATATATATATATATATATATATATATATAATTTATATATATATATATGTATAGAGATATG
Organism: Penaeus vannamei; assembly: GCF_042767895.1. NCBI lineage: Eukaryota > Metazoa > Arthropoda > Malacostraca > Decapoda > Penaeidae > Penaeus > Penaeus vannamei. Next base: position 14,975,327 of record NC_091578.1, on the reverse strand, counting down.
CATATAGATATATTTATAGAGATTATATATATATATATATAGATATATATATATATATATATATATATATGTGTGTGTGTGTGTGTGTGTGTGTGTGTGTGTGTGTGTGTGTGTGTGTGTGTGTGTGTGTGTAAACATGTATATGGATATATATATGCATATATATATATATATATATATATATATATATATATATATATATATATATAAATATATATATATATATATATATAATATATATACATACATATATATATATATATATATATATATATATATATATATATATATATATATATATATATGTGTGTGTGTGTGTGTGTGTGTGTGTGTGTGTGTGTGTGTGTGTGTGTAAACATATATATATATATATATATATATATATATATATATATATATATATATATATATATATATATATATATATATATATAAAATATATATAAATATATATATATATATATATATTTGCATATATACATATATATATATAAATATATATATATATATATATATATATATATATATATATATATATATATATATATATATATATATATATATATATATATATATATATATGCATACAGTACATGTATGTGTGCGTACATATTTGTGTGAACATGTTCGACATTCATCCCGAGCGGGGAGGCAACCCCCCCCATACCCCAACGCGCCAGTTCACCCCCCCCCCCCATCCCCGTGTGTTAACGCGGGTCATGCTTTGTCACTGAGTTATCTTTGATTGTCATTCGAACTTGTATCAGGAGCAAGTTCGGATCGGACTTGGCAAGCGGAAGTGACTCTAATATCCATGACGTAACGCTAATATCTGGGGAAGTTGGCTTGGGAGGGAGGGAGGAGAGGGAGGAGTGGGGAGGCGGTGAGAGCGGGGAATAGGGGAAGGCGAGGAGGGGTTAAATGTAAAAATTTGGGGAAATTGACCGAAAGAGAAAGAAGAATGGCGGTTGTGGGGATTCAAGGAATGAGAGGGGGAGAGGGTGGTTAGAGGGGAAAGAGGGGAATGGGTGCATGGGATGAGAGAGTTAGGGCGGGAAATTGGGAGAATGGGGCTAAGGACAATGGAGGTCGTCGAGCGTAGGAATGGGGGTTGGTGGGGAGGGAGGGGGTCGGGGAAGAAGGTTCTGGGTTAGATTAAGGACAGGAGAGGAAGGAGGCTGGGGAAGGAAAAGAAGAGAAGGCTTGGTTGATGTCCCCCTGTCAACCAGCATCCACTGCGACCAGACTCTCAGCCTCTATTTTTCTTTTTTTACCCTAAAGGCTTGCTCCTAGAACGAGTCCGCAGGCGTGAGAGCTGACCTCACCCCCCCCCCCATCTCTCTGTCTTCCGGTCTCCACCCTCTCTCTCGCCCCCACACCCCTCTTCCCCTCCACTTTCCTTCTCCTCCCTCCCCATCCTCATCTTTTATGTTTTTTAATCCTTCTTCCTCCTCCCCCCGTTCTCCTCCTTCCTTTCTCTCTCACTCTCCCCATCTTCTTACCTATGTATCTATTTATCCATTTATGTGTCTATTTAGTTCTCTCTATCTATCTGTCTGTCTATTTATCTCTTCCACTCTCGCTCTTTCACTCACTTTCACTCTCTCTGTCTTCCAGGTTCCCCACCCTTCTCTCCCACCGTCCCTCCACCAACCTCCTTCCCTCCCTCCCTGCACCCATCCCCCTTCCCCCGTCCACCGTCCACCGTCCACCCCTCCCTATCTCCGAAATCCTAACATATGAACCATACACGACTATGCAAATGAAGCCACTAAGCACTCTAATTCCTCCTCTAATATCACAAAACGCAGACGCGAGTCCCCGGCGAACACCTTGCCCGTGTATTATCTCGATAAGCTTCGTGACAGGATGACGAAGCGGCCATTATGAAGATGGAAGCCGTGAGGGTTATGTATTATCTGCCGTGTTTAGAGTCCTTGCGTAATTTTTGAAATGAAA
>NC_091578.1:14955868-14960868 GCF_042767895.1 Penaeus vannamei | reverse complement strand
ATAAAACTCTGGATTCGTGACGAAGAATATAAGTTAATTTAAAGAGTTTATAACATGTGATTTCGAGGATGACTCAGCAAGCCGTGTTTCTCCACTATTAAGATCTATTACATGCTGAACTTGCCTCAGTTGCAGAAAATAAAAGCCATAAAATACAGTAAACTTAGCACAATACCACAACTGGAATTCCTCATCAGTTTAATCCCTTTGTCATTGAACTGTCTCCCTTTATATTAAAATCTATTACAAACTGAATCACTCCCAATGGCATAAGCGATAAAAAATACATCATTATAGGCTTTGGACAATACCACGAAGCCGAATCAGGCAAGTCCCTTTAACAGCCTTTGCAAGAGCGGAACACGTTGCACTCATTCCCCTCGCCTGCCAACATGCCATGAACATAATTGCCTCTTCCTCTCTTTGTCTTTTAAACAGACGCCGCTTTCTGTTTGTGTGAGCGTACGCATCCGCTCCAATAAATCTTGTTAACGAGGTGTGCTATTTTTCTTTTATTTTTATTTCTATCTCTTTATCTCGTTCGAGTTATTCGTTCGTCGCATGATCATCTCGTAATAGTCTTTAAGAAGTGGGAAAGTGTGGAGAAGATAAATTGAAAAGGGTGAAAGAAGAAAGGAGCTAGGAAGAGAGAGAGAGAGAGAGAGAGAGAGAGAGAGAGAGAGAGAGAGAATGAGTAACAGTGAGAGATAGAGAGAGAGATTCAGAACATGGAATCAGGAAGAAGAGAGGGGAGGAGGATGAGCGCAGTTTAGGAACAGCGAGAAGGGAGAGGAGCAGAGAGGAGGAAGAGAAGGGAAACGGAGAGGAGAAAAAGAAAGGAAGTGGGAAGGGCAATATACGTAAATGAGGAGGAGCTTGCCAAAGTGATTCACTAAGCGGAGGATGATGTGGAGGGATAAATATTCACAACAGGTCATCAACCTTCAGTGTTTATGCTTGGCTTGAGATCCGAGTTGCAGCAATACCATTTTTTCTATCTATCTACCTTTCTTTTTGTCTAAATACGACTTTTCTCAATAAAAAATAACTTTTATCATCATCAAAAACTAACGAACATAAATTCAAAATATCGTCCTTCCATGAACTGCAAATCTAAAAAAAAAAAAAAAATACCCCAAAACATTAACAAAAACAATCAATTATTTTTTACAAAGTGACTGTGCCAAAGCCGCGCATGAGACCAATTACTACGCTTTGTGTTGCCGTCCGAGACAAATGACCCTTCTGGAAGCCTTCTTTGTATCCAGGCGAGAGATACAAAATGCAAGGAGGTTCACGTCGCTCTGAGAACCGATAAGTTTCCTTTGGGATGCCCGCGGGAGCCTTGTCTCGGAGATCAGGTCATTTGGGAGGCGGAAGCGGGGCAAAGGGGCGGAGATTTAGGATATTCAGCTCCTGTGTTGTTTTGAAGAATATAAACCATCTCAGGGTATTTGCAATACTGTCAGCACAGGGAATATGATGCACAGAATAGAGATTTTTTTTTTGAAAAGGCAACAAAAATTTACTGTGTGCATTTATATATATATATATATATATATATATATATATATATATATATATATATATATATATATATATATATATATATATATATATATATATAAGTTTAACATTGATTTTACGTCTCTTAATATGTTTTATATATTTTTCTATTGTGTTCATATATTTTTTGTATATATTTTTCCGTTAATATTGTTTATTCTGTTACGTTTTTGTAAAACCAGAACGCCTTCATAATTTTACATAGTCTAATGACCCTTCTATCTGGTTAATTACAGCATTGATAATGAAGGCATGTAATCCTTCGAAACGTCTGCTAAATCAATAAAGATGAGATTCTTCACGGCCGTATTTATCTACCTCTTCATACTAACGATTCGCCGCCTTACTGGCAAACCCATTACGGAATATATAAGGAACAAATATGGCAGGACGACACTCAACATCTTCAGAAGGACCGAGAAACTCTCCTTCCGTTCAAAGAAGCTGCAGAAGGACATCCGGTTTCTAAGACTTTGTAAAAACTATCATGTTACCCCAAACTTTGTTAACTTCCGAGTTCACAACCCAATGTTTGAACGTACTGAAATATATCGTTCTTGGTGTTTTCAACTTCTTAACCGTGAAATTACTAGTCAGTTGAAAAAAGAGACATCTGTCATTAAGGATCTTAACAAGAATTTAACTTTACTAAAATCCACACTATCTCCTCTTGATTTTATTTGTGTGTCAAGGTTAATTAATGGAAACGTGGAAAAGAAAATACGTAAAGTGGATACAGTTCATAGCAAGAAACTATTAAAATTAGGTATTGATATAAACAAGAAAGTAGACAAAAATAAAGTAATATTTAATTTCTCTGACAAAATTTTAACTGACGAACAAAAGGATGTACTATCTTATGGTCTGGACTATTGTATACCCCAAACTAAGTTTGTATTTCACAGATTTTACCTGTACTTTGAAAAGCTTTGTGCTTCCTTAAAGAATTGTGACATCTACAACAACAACTTCAACAATGTTACTAACAACATCACAACTATAGCCAACAACTCCTTTAGAAAATTATCTCAACAGAGGAGACTAGGTTTTGACTCCGATGTTCTCCTGTCACCACTCCAAACCCTTAAGAATGACAATACCATTGTAATTACTAAACCAGACAAGGGACGAGGAGTTGTTATTTTAAACAAATGTGATTATGAACAAAAGTTAATGGATATTCTCAGTGACAAAACAAAATTCAAACAAATCACGACAAAAATTTCCACCCATTTGTTATATTTAGAAGACAAACTAAATAGACTTCTTCGTACTATCAAAGCATCCATTAACATAAACACCTACAACTCTCTTATGACTTCTGGATCCAGACCTGGTGTTCTTTATGGACTACCCAAAGTTCATAAACCTAATATCCCTTTAAGGCCTATAATTTCCTCGATTGGTACTTTCAATTACAACACCGCAAAATTTCTTGTTCCCATCATCTCCCCTTTAACATCCAATCAATATACTATTGATAATTCCACATCCTTTGTTAAAGAAATCACGTCTCTGAACTTCCAACAACCCGTCACTATGGCGAGTTTTGATGTCGAGTCGTTATTCACAAACGTGCCTCTACATGAGACCACGGAGTTGATAGCTAACAACCTGGACAATACTTATCTTGACAAATATGGTTTGGATACGATTACCTTCAAAAAGTTATTGGAAATCACTGCCCATCATTCAGTTTTTACGTTTAACGACTGCCTATATGCACAAACAGATGGCGTAGCTATGGGCTCTCCACTTGGCCCCTCCTATGCTAATGCATTTCTATGTCACCATGAGAAAAGCTGGCTAGATAACTGCCCGCATGAATTCAAACCCCTACATTATCGTCGGTACATCGACGACACTTTCCTGCTCTTTAAGCACCCTTCACACATTAATCTTTTTCTAGATTACCTAAATGCCAAACACCCCAGCATCAAATTCACCTGTGAATTGCAAATGGACAACCAATTGCCATTTTTAGATACTATGATCACTAACAACAATGGTATCTTCCAAACTAGCATTTACCGTAAACCCACTTTCACTGGCCTCGGCCTACATTGTCTCAGTTACATCCCGTATATTTACAAAATCAATAGTGTGAAAACTCTTATAACTAGAGCCTACAATCTATGTAGCACCTGGAATGCCTTCCATAATGAACTGTTATTTCTGAAAAACTTTTTTATTACTAATGGGTACCCATTACAGTTGTGTGATAAAATTACTAAAACCTTTCTGTGTAAGAAATTCACCAATCAACAAATTGTCTCCACGGTTAAAAGAGACCATAGATATGTTAAACTACCCTACATGGGTGATCTAAGCTTTGAAATCAGAAAACGGTTAAAAACGCTCTTGCAAATTAATTACCCCCAGATTAAATTTACCTTTGTCTTTAGTAATAACAACACAATAGCTAAGTTCTTAAAACATCCTTTAAATCACAGCTCTGACTTATGTTCTAATGTGGTATACTTATTTACCTGTCCTAGCTGTCAAGCTAGGTACGTGGGATCCACCTCACGATGGCTATGTCACCGCATCTCCGAACATAAAGGCAAGTCTTTCAGGACTGGCCTCCCGCTGAGCAAACCATCCTTCTCGGCAATAAGAGAGCATTCCCAGTTACACTCACACCCTTTTTCTACCACAGATTTTAGTATTTTGTCATCTCATTCCTCCCGCCTAGACCTCATCACCTCAGAATCCCTCCTGATACAAAAGATGCAACCAGAGCTAAACAACTTAACCACAGCGACCCCCTTGTTTACCCACTAGACTGCTCATCTCCATAAACACCTCCTTTTTTTTTGGTTAGTTTAACATTGATTTTACGTCTCTTAATATGTTTTATATATTTTTCTATTGTGTTCATATATTTTTTGTATATATTTTTCCGTTAATATTGTTTATTCTGTTACGTTTTTGTAAAACCAGAACGCCTTCATATTTTTACATAGTCTAATGACCCTTCTATCTGGTTAATTACAGCATTGATAATGAAGGCATGTAATCCTTCGAAACGTCTGCTAAATCAATAAAGATGAGATTCTTCACGGCCGTATTTATCTACCTCTTCATACTAACGATTCGCCGCCTTACTGGCAAACCCATTACGGAATATATATATATATATATATATATATATATATATATATATATATATATATATATATATATACATATATATATATATACATACATACATACATACATACATATATATATATATATATATATATATATATATATATATATATATATATATATATATATGTATATATATCATGAATATAAGATATCCCTGTTTCTAGCTATAGCGAGTGCACTCGTTCGAAGTCGCCCAAAGAACACACCTGCGATTGGAAGAAGGTGCACTCTGCAACTGCGTCCTTAGACGTTCTAATTCATCTGTAACTGCCGGAATG
>NC_091578.1:14936608-14937868 GCF_042767895.1 Penaeus vannamei | reverse complement strand
TTTACAGAATGTTGCATCCCTTTCAGTTGCAATCAGTACGTTGGTCAAATGCAATTCAGAACATCATCAAACCGCATTGAAATTGCATGCTACTAATTTCATTATTTCACAGTTGAATGAGGAAACCCTGTGCGCATGGTAACGATTAGAATGAAAGTGAGTTTAAAAGGTAAATGTGAGGAACTGAAGGCAATGGAGCATTTGTGTGTAAATAGACGTATCTATGTGAATTGATGAATAGTAATATAGATAGATATAGGTAGATAGGGATGGATAGATAGGTAGGTAGAGATGGATAGATAGACAGAGAGAGAGAGAGGGAGGGAGGGAGAAAAAGAAGGAAAGAGAAAGAGTTAAAGATAGACAGACAGACAGAAATAGAGATAAAGATAGATAGATTGGTATGTGGATAAGGACTAGATAGATAGATAAATAGATGCACAGGTAGATAGATAAGTTAGAAGAAATCGATAAAGAATAATAGATATGCAATTAAAAGATAAATAAAATTAGATAATTTTAGATCGAGTGTGTGTTTGTTTTTTGTTTGAGTGTGTGTGTTTGTTAGTGTGTGTATTTGTTTGTTTGTTTGAGTGTGTATGTGTTTGTTGGTGCGTGTGTTTGTTTGTTTGAGTGTGTATGTGTTTGTTGGTGTGTGTTTGTCTGAGTGTGCGTGTATTTGTTTGTTTGTTTTTTTGAGTGCGTGTGTATTTGTCTGTGTGTGTAATTTAGAAATGTAGAGAAAATGAATAATGACTATAATGACGATAGTTTTGATAACACGAAAAACAATAATAGTATTGGTAATAAAACTAATAAAATGACGATGAGGATGGCAATGATACTAACAGTAATGATGATGATGATGATGAGAGTGATAATGAAGATAATAAATAAATCAGTAATTAAGATAACGATAATGATAACAATAACTTTGATGACAGCACTGATATTGATGATGCTTTTGATCATAATAATCGAACCGATAATTACTTTCAGAATCGTACTTGTTATCAAAATAAAACACAAACGGTTTGTGTGATGGGAATCGAACCCGGGTCACCTGCTTAGAAGACAGCTATGCTCACCAGTATACTACTATTGCGCCACAATTTTTTCTTAACGATTTAAAGTACATTCTATGAAACCTTTCGGGTTTACGAAATGGTACCAACGCACACATTTGTCTATGTATTTGTTTATTTATCTAAGAATCCGCTTTAAAACATTTGTTATTTACCAGGTTATTCAACTCGGTGT
>NC_091578.1:14914108-14924108 GCF_042767895.1 Penaeus vannamei | reverse complement strand
CTTTTGTACCATAATGATTGCTACTGTTTATAACGGTCTCAGCGAACTGGGGAGAAAATATGTAATACGTTTTTCCAGAATAAAGTGTTCAGAGTAGAATGGAAATGAAGATATATTGGAAGAGGTTTTTGAGAACAAAGGAATATACAGAGACGAATTGTTCTGTTCATTGTCTTTATTTCTACCATCATTGTTATTATCATTATTATTATTATTATTATCATTGTGGTTGTTATTATTATTATTATTTATTGTGGTTGTTATAATTATTATTATTATTATTGTGGTTGTTATGACTGTTAGTAGTAGTAGTAGTAGAAGTAGTTGTAGCAGTAATGTTGGCATTATCATTATTAGTCTCATCATCACCATTAATATTTTCATTATCATTATCATCATCATTATCATCATCATTATCATCAGTCATCATCATCGTCATCATTATTATTATTATCATTATTTTCATTGTTGTAATTATTATTATTATTATTATTATTATTATTATCATTATCATTATTATTACTATCCTCACCATCATTATTTTTACTATTATTATTATTATCATTACCATAATCATTATTACTTTTTTGCTATTATTGCTATTATTATTATTATCATTATCACCATCATTATTATCATTGTCATTATTGTGAGAATTAATATTATTGTTATTACCATTATCAATATCATTATTTCTGTTTTCATTATTGTTTTTATCACATTAACACTTTTTCCTATCATTATCCACATTATCATTATTTTTTATTGTTATTATTAATATTATCATTTCCATGATTATCATTTTATCATCATTATCATAAATACCATTATCGTCTCCATCATCATCATCATTATTATCGCTATCATTAGTAGTAGCAGTAGTAGTAATAGTAGTAGTAGCAGCAGCAACAGTATCATTATCATTTTCATCAATATTATCATCGTCATTATATCATCATTATCACCATATTTATGATAATCATTTTCAATAAGAATAGTATCAGATGTCCATTTACCCGATACCTACAATGGATATTCTGGTTGAATCCACAAATATCTACATTACTACGAAAACCACATTAACGCGGATTGTCACAATTCATATCTGTTCGTCTGTTGATGAGATGCTCCTTAGATTATTCACAGATACTGTCATGCAACGTCGCGTTCTCTGTATGTGAAAATTATCAATTTTGTCGATGTATATTTGGTGCGCTTCGATCAAGATGCGGGCGTGGGACTCCGGACCCGGAGAAGGTGCTTGTTATTTCCTTATTCAGAATGCTAACGAGTTGCGAAGTAGATCGCGCAGAAACACGTTTTAAAGAGAGGTTGGTGTTGCGTTGCCACGTCGTTGGACAAGCCTCGAAGGGGAAGAATGGGTTAGTTTCTCTTCTTCCTCCTCCTCTTCTTATTCTTCATCATCCTTTTTTCTTCTTCTTCTTTTTCTGTCTACTTCTTCTTCTCCTTCCCCCTTTCCTTCTCCATATTCGTGTATATTCTCTTCCTCCTCCCCCTCCTGCTTTTACTTCGTCGTCTTCTTCATTTCCTCTTTCTTGCACTTCTTCCTCTTTTTCTTCTCCTCTGTCATCCCCGTGATCATCTCCATCTACTGCTTCTCCTCCTTCGCCTCATAATGATGATCATTCTCCTGGACACCGCCATCTCCCCCACCATCTCCAACAACAGTGCCACCATCATTATAACTACACCACAGTCCAACCTTATACCTTCCACCTTTGCATACAATAAACCTACCCAACAAGTATATATATATTTCTTCTTCTTCTTCTTCTTCTTTTCACTCTTCCTCTAACGTCTTCCATTCGTACCTTAACTTTTCCCATTTCGAGCAAGACCGAGCTCGTAAGAATAAAGTTGATTATATTTACCTAAGTCATTTCGACCTAAGGGAAAGTTATTTTGTTACGTGGGTAGCAGCTGAGGGCGAACGCTTATCACTGTAATAGCAACAAGAGTAGTAGAAATAATGGCTGTAATGATTATAATGATAATAATGATGGTAATGACAGTAATAATGATATTAATGATAATGATATTAAAGGTCTTAAAGATAATGGTCATAATGATAATGACAGTAACAAGGATAATGATGGTAATGATAATGACAGTAACAAGGATAATGATGGTAATGATAATGACAGTAACAATGATAATGATGGTAATGATAATGAAAATAACAATGATAACGAAAATAATTAAAAGCACTCAGGGAGCAACAGGGTCACTAATGCAATGAAAATATTCAGACTTGGGGAATTACATTTGAAAATAACAATAACAATGTGCCAAAAAGTTTCAACCAACCCAACTCCACAATGCAAATGAATCCTTTAAACAGCTCCTGGATCCGGATCGTGATCCGAATCACCACCAAAATCTAATAGGATCTTAGTTGGGCCGAGACACACCTCCAGCAAAAATTTCATTTGTTCATAACTTTTTGTGTTATCCTGATAACCAACAAAAAAACTAACTAATCAAGGCTACCAAATACATAACTTCCATGGTAATAATAATGATGATGATGATGATATTAATGATATTATTAGGAATTTTAATGATAATAAATATTGTTATTGTAGTAATCATAATCATAATAATAAAAATTACTATTACTACGTATTACTATCATCATTATTATTACTTCAATTATTTTTCTTATAAAAAAAAGATTTTTGTTGATATTCTCTTCACAGGTATTAGTATTACTATTATTATCATTGCATTATTATTGCAGTAATCCTAATCATAATGATAATCATTACTATTATTATTACTATTATTGTTATCATCATCATTATCACTATTATTATTATTATTATTATTATTATCATTATTATTATTGTTATTGTTGTTGTTGTTGTTGTTGTTGTTATTATTATCATTATTATTATTATCATCATCGTCATTATGAAAAGAAAATTCTTGTTGATATTATCATCACAATTATCATCATGAATATTACTATCATCATCATTATCATTATCGTTATCATTATTATAATTATATATTAGCACTACCATTAATCGCAATATTGTTATTATTACCATCATCATCACTGTTATTGTAATAATAGTGATGATGAGAATATTGATATTATTATTATAATATATATATTATCATTATCAACATCACTGTCATTATTGTAATTGTTATTATCATTGTTATCACTATTACTATTATTATTATTATCAGTATATCAATATTATTATCATTACCAATATTACATTCATTATCATTATCATTACCATCATTATAGAAATTGTTATTATTATTGTTATCATTGTTACTATTATTATTATTATTATCATTATCATCAATATTATTATCATTATCATCATTCTTAATCTTATTGTTGTTGTTGTTGCCACTGTTATCATCATTATTATGATCATTACCACCATCATCAACATTATCATCATTAAAATGAAAAGGAAATACAAATGACACCACCATTATCATCAGCAACAACAACAACAACAATAACAACAACAATAACAACAACAACAATAACGACAATAATAACGACAACAACAATAACAACAACAACAATTACATCAACAACCATAACCATAACAGTAATAACAAAGACTGCAAATGAGTCTCCTAACGACGGGTCTGTCCTCCCGCAGGTATTTTGGTTCCAGAACGAGCTCCGCAACCAGAAGACCCGTTCCCCGCTTTAGCAAGACAGACTCCGGTCCTAACAAGGTTCCATTTTGCCTCAGAAATGACCGTGAATATAGACCCAGCCGTTCCTTCCTCTTAACAGCATATTGTGTTCGCCCAAACGACTTTCCATTCAATCTTGGGGTTAAACGAATTCAGGGCCCTCTCTCGATTCCGGTCTGTCTGTCTGCCTCTCTTTCTCTGTCTGTCTGTCTCTCTCTCTCTGTGTCTGTCTGTCTCTCTTTCTCTCTTTCTCTCTTTATCACTCACTCTCACTCTCTCTTACTCTCACTCTCACTCACTCTCTCGCTCGTTCGCTTACTCTCTATCTTTCTTTCTTTTCTCTCTCTCTCTCTCTCTCTCTCTCTCTCTCTCTCTCTCTCTCTCTCTCTCCCTCTCTCTCTCACTCTCTCTCTCTCTCTCTCTCTCTCTCTCTCTCTCTCTCTCTCCCTGTCGTTTTATTTGCGTTATCTCGGTATATTGTCTTTTTCCTGAACAACTGGTATATCGAAAGCATGTCATGATTAATGAATATTCCATAATTTTTCTTTGAGATCTAATTTCTTGGGCTTGTTGAAACGAACTCATCAGCAGGGGATGATGCCCACTGATCAGTCTAAAACCCTTATTTCCATAGGCTATTATGCAGACGATAAGCATTCAGCAGGCAACGAATTTTCGATAAGCGAGAGCGAGATTGCGTTTCAATTTAGTCGAAGTCGGTGCCTACGCCCTCTCCGCGCCCAGACTTACAAAGGATTTCTATGCGGATTGAGGGCAAGGGCGGCGTCATTCCCCTCCTTGTGGTGATTACCAATAAGGAGGGAGAGAGAGAGAAGGAGAGAATGAAAGGGAGAGGGGGAGAGGGGGGGGGGAGGGAGAGAGAGAGAGAGAGAGAGAGAGAGGGGAGGGGGGGGGAGGGAGAGAGAGGGAGAAGGAGGGAGAGAGAGAGAGAGAGAGAGAGAGAGAGAGAGAGAGAGAGAGAGAGAGGCAGGCAGACAGAGACAGAGACAGAGGGAGAGAGAGAATGCCAGACACAGAGGTGGGAGTGGAGAGCTAGAATATTGATACTGGTATCAAAATAATTTATCAAACATAATAACTGACATACACTTACATTGCTACTGAACTATTATAGAAAAAGCCATTAAAAAAATGCATCGACAGGGTTTATTGAAACTTAGTGTCCAAACTGGCGGTGGTTAAAACAAGAGGAGAGTGAACAGAGAGGGAGAAGATCTATTCATGCATTCCCTGAATATTCATATCCACTGAGCCCTCGAACCCGCTGCCCGAAGGAGGAAGGTTTACAAACATCAAAGAATTCGATGGAGATCCACACTTGAGAGAAAGAAGGACGTATCAGGCCCTAAATCTATTCTACGGAGGGACGCTAATGCCCAGGCGGTCTCTATGCATGAACGGGGCCCGCTGAATGCCCTGGATTTGGGGCAGGGCTGAGGCTCGTCAATACCGCTCTTGTTTTGGTGACCCATTTGCCTGAGATGTTTTCATTCCCGTTTTTCTTTTTTCTAATTGCACGCCGTGTATATATTGCTGAAAATAATGGGCAGAGAGAGAAAGAAGAAGAATATCTATAACGATTTTGGCGATATAATGTGTATCATATACAAGACATATCGCAGAATATATTCCAGGGAACAAAAGGTTTGAAGAGACCACATTACTTGTCCTATCGACGCAGATTACGAAGGACAAGGAAATTCGTAGATATTAGACATTATTTTTTTTTCGTCAGGGAAAGACTCTAATGTGTTTATTGTCTTTCTAAATTTGAGGTCAAGTGATTACAGATGAAGAATGATCATGAAAATGACTAAAATGATTATAACAAAAATGAGGATAGAAACAGTCATGATATCAATTATGTTGATAATGAAAATAAAAACGAGATAATGATGATCATTATAATAAAATGATTACGATGCTAATAATAATAGCAAAAATAATGATACTAATGAACACAGTAATGATGATTATAATAGTAATGGTAATGATAATGACCATAACAAAGATATTAATTGTGATATTAATGATAATGATAATAATAGTAATAATCGTTATCATTATCATCATCATCCTTATGATTATTATTATTATTATTATCCTTGTCGTTATTATTGTTATTGTTATTGATATTATGATTATTATCACAATTTTCATCATCATTGTTAATGTCATTATTATTATCATTATCATTATTATGACTATTATTGTTATTACTATTATTATCATTACTATTATTATTACTATTATTGTTATTACTATTATTATTATTACTTTTATTATTACTATTATTGTTATTATTATTAATGTTGTTGTTACAGTGTCATTAGCATTATTAATATCATTATTATCATTATGATTATTATTACTAGTAGCAGTAATTGTAGTAGAAGTAGTAGTAATAATAGTAGTATCATTATTATTGCTATTATTTATATTATTATTAGTAGTATCATCATTAGTATCATTATTCTATTACCATTATTGTTATTATCAATTTATCATTATTATCATTATCATTACTGTTATCACTATCATTATCATTAATGTCATGGCCAAACCCAAACTGAGAATAGTAATCGCTATACTAATGATGATATTAATGAAAATATTGATAATATTATTAGTAATAGAAAAAAAATATGATTATAATATTAATAGTAATAATATCAAAATTGTTAATAATAATCATAATAAAAATGATAGTAACAATAATGATAATAATGATGATAATAATGATAATTATAATGATAATAATAATAATGATGATAATAGTAATGGTAATAAAAATGATAATGATAATGCCAATAATGATGATAATGATGAGAATGATAATAATAATGATGATGATAATAATAGTAATGATAATAATGATAATTATTAAAATAACAAAAATAAATGATAATAACAATAACAATAATGATAATAATAGTGGTGATAATTATAACAATAACAATATTAATGTTGATAATGCTCATATTCGTGCTAATCCTAATAATGATACTATTACTAATAGTAGTAATAATAGTAATAAAGATAACATAAATAATTATAATAATGATAAAAATAATAATGATGATATTAATGAGAATGATGATGATGATAATGATAATGGTGATGATAACAATAACAATAAAGATGATGATGATAATAATAATAATAATGATAATAACAATAGCAATACGAATGAAAACGATAATGATGATGATGATAATAATAACGGTTATAATGATCATCATGATAATGAAAATAATAATAGCAACAATCTTAACAGTAATGATAATGATTATTCTAATGTTGATAATGATAATGATATTGATAATGATAATGATAACAACAATAATGATAACGCCAATAGTAATAATAATAATGATGTAAATAGTAGTAGTAATAATAATAATAATAATGATAATAATAATTATGTAAATAGTAGTTGTAACAATAATAATAACAATAATAATAATAATAATAATAATAATAATGATGATGGTAATGATAACAATAGTAATGATAATATCAACAATAGTAGTAAAATGATAACAATAATAATAATGGTGATAATGACAACAATCATAATAATGCTACTAAAATTAATGATGACAATGATGAAAATAATTATAATTAATATAATCATTATCGTTATCATTAATACCATGATCACTAGTATCATAATTATTGATATTATCATCATTATTACCATTATAATTATGGTCATCATCTTAATTATTATAATGATGATAATGATAACCATAGAAATGATGATAACAATAATAGTAATAGTGGTAATGCTAGTAATAATGATAATAATGATAATGATATAACATCAATTCATATTATTAATATTGCTGTTGTTATTAAAATGATGATTACCATTACTATCATCATTATCACAAGAATAATAAGAAGAATTAGAATAATGATAGTATTTATTATTAGCTTTAGCATTGTTATTATTCCAGTTATTATAATTATTTATCATTATTGTTATCATTAATTATAGTAACAATATTATGAATGATAGTGATAATAATCATTATTATAATGATAATAATGATGATGATGATGATGATGATGATGATGATGATGATGATGATGAATGAGATAATAATAATAATAATAATAATAATAATAATAATAATGATAATGATAATGATAATGATAATGATAATGATAATGATAAAAAAATAATAATAATAGCAATAATAATAATAATAATAACAATAATAATAATAACAATAATAATAGTAATAATGATGATGATAATGATAATAACAATAAAAGTAATTAAACATAATAATAATTATAATGATAATAATAATAACAATAATAGATAATAATAGATAGTAATAATATTATTAATGATAGTGATAATAATTATTATTATAATGATGATAATAATGATGATGATGATGATAATGATAATAATAATAATAATAATAATAATAATAATAATAATAATAATAATAATAATAATAATAATAATAATAATGATAATGATATTGATAAGTATAATGATAATGATAATGATAAAAATAATAATAATAATAATAATTGTAATAATAATAATAATAATAATAATAATAATAATAATAATAATAATAATGATAATGATATTGATAAGTATAATGATAATGATAATGATAAAAATAATAATAATAATAATAATTGTAATAATAATAATAATAATAATAATAATAATAATAATAATAATAATAATAATAATAATAATAATAATAATAACAATAATAATAATAATAATAATAATAATAATAATAATAATAATAATAATAATAATGATAATGATAATAGCAATAATAGTAATTGATAATAATAATAATAATAATAATAATAATAATAATAATAATAATAATAATAATAATAATAATAATAATAATAATAATAATAATAATAATAATGATAATAATAATAATAATAATAATAATAATAATAATAATGATAATACTAATAACAATAATAATAACAATAATAGATAATAATAATAATAATAGAATAATTCTAATAATAGTTATAATAATCTAAGAGTGTGATATATGCAAAGTAGTTAAAACGAAAGACGGGAAACATATCCGTCTCTTCGAATTCATGTTGTAAATTTATTGTACTTCAAATAATGGGTTGTATGATTATTCATATACTTTCGGTTGTGCTTACCCAGTCTTCCTGATGCATATGAATTTCTTCTTTGTATGATGCCTTTGTTATAATAAACGAGGCGGACTTACCTGCAGAAAAGAAGAATAAAGAAAATAATAATTAGAAACTGAAGTTGGAAAGAAAAAGGCAAAAGAAAAGAAAATGAAACAGCAGAAAACCTTCTAGATCTAGGTTTCGTGTGAAAAACAAGACTATTCAGAAGGATTAGACACATAAAGAAATGTTAGAATATAAAGAGATACTTGTAAATTGTGAAGAATTGAAGAGGAAAGGAAAATCGTAGAATCAATAAGACCATCAAAACAGAAATCTTTTTCAAAACAGGAAAAGAAAACCGGGAGATGTTTTGAACACAATGAAGAAGAATATATAAAAGAGAGTCGTAGATATGGAAGTGGAATGCAATGGAGGATCACTTAAAGTTAACCAGTTCGCTGAGGGGAAACAGGAATCCCAATTGAATTTCGAGTCTCTGGGAAATGCAACAGAAGAGGGGGGAATAGACTTCATGTGCAAGGCTGCAGGGTGAGCGGGAATATCACATAAGAAGGACAAATTCTTTTATGGAAAAAAGCTGGTCTTCCCCACGCAATACCGCGAGCGCCGTGAATTTTCATATCACCCAAATGCACTTATTTATTGACTCGTTCCGAAGCGATACAGTTGTTCTGAGGTTATTACGGCCGTTATTAACTACCGAACAAGGATTCGCTCTGTAGACGTAACCGTTCCAGGGCAAGAGCCTCGCCAAGGTGTAATTGGTAATGGGCGGGAATAAAGGGATGGAAGCGTTAAGGGATTTTGCCAGATGGTCACTGGAAATATTTTCGAACATTATAAACACAATGTCCGAATGTATGCACGCTCCTTGGACTCTATAACGACAGTAAAAGGGAAACTAAGCCAATGGGGTTGGCGCTTTTGGAAAATGTTTTATAGTAAGGAAAATAACCGGAATAGATGCCAATATGAAATGAAATATTGCAAATGGACCCCAAGAATGCGCATTGCAGTTAGTGGGGAAAGTAGAATCAAGTGCATGGAAAGATTTAAAAGCAAAAAATCGACAAGGAATTGTTTGAGTAATGCAGTTAATGTAATCTAT
>NC_091578.1:14901608-14904108 GCF_042767895.1 Penaeus vannamei | reverse complement strand
TGGATATGAATGCAATGGATATGACCCCAAGTACCAGCGATAAATGCCACTGTTGTAATGGCCAAGGACATAAGCTTTTTGCATGTTATAAGTTCGGCAGGAAAGATGTTGACGAACGATGGGATATTGTCACACACAACAAGCTATGTTTTCGCTGCTTAAAACCCGGCCATAGCCATCGTTTCTGTAATGACAAGAGCCAGTGCAATCGATGTGGTGCCTACTATCACCACACACTGTTACACCGGCCAATAGCAAAGAGTTTTGCACCATCCCGTAAGTACAAGAGATCTCCAACTGGGAGTGTTGAGGTGTTCAGCAATGAGAACATACCTGACTGTTACGAGAAATTGGGTACACCTAGTTCCTCAACTGGGGGTGGCATAGAAGCCAAGGGAAGTGTGACCCCAAGTGTTAATTCTCCATTAACAGATGCTCTACCCTGTGCTAATATTCTTGATTGTGAGCCTGATGGGAGGATTATGATGAAGATCCTGCCTGTCCGAGTGAATAACAGCGTCTCCACTTACGCCTTCATAGATGGTGGTGCTGCACCAACTCTGGCTGCTCGAAGCTTAATACAACGTTTGGGAATCCAAGGCCTACCAGTGAGGCAAGCAATGAAAACTGAAAATGGAATATTCATGTGCAACGAGCGTGTACCACTTATGTTGAGCAGTATAGGCGGTGGAAATAACATTACCGTAAATGAAGTGTACATTACAGACAAACTCAGCATAACTACTGACAGCATGATGCCCGTGAACTGGACTAAAAAATGGCTTCATCTGAATGATGTGGATCTACAAAGATTGCCTGGCGACAATCAAGAGGTGGAACTTATAATTGGACTCAATAGCATTTTGAACCGTCACATACTCGACCAGAGACATGGGACTGATGACGAACCCTCAGCCTATCTTACCAAATTTGGCTGGGTTGTCTTTGGACCAACTGGCCCCAGGAACCCTTTGACTGCCCCGGTATATCATATTTCCCCAACACAAGATCTTGGCGAGTGCTTACGAGAGCACTTCAATGCTGACTTTTGGGAAAAGGAAGTTCATTCCCAACGTGAAGATTCGCTGGAAGATAAGTTATTTTCCGATAAGATCTCACAGTCCATCCATCAAGAATCGGGTAAATATGTAGTCAAACTCCCCTTCAGGGACAGTAGTCCACTTCCAAACAATCGTGAAATGGCTGTACGTAGAATGAAAAGCCTCAAAAGGAAGCTGGAATCTGACAAGACTTTCAAGGAGACATACATCACTCAAATGGAAAAGAATATAAGTAAACAGTATGCTGAAATAGTACCTCCATCAGGATTAGAACGAAATGATGGTAGAATATGGTACATGCCACATCATGCTGTGCGTCATCCCACTAAGCTGAAAGTACGTGTCGTCTATGACCTTAAAGCTAAATTCAATGGCACTTCCCTAAATGACCATCTTCTTCAAGGGCCAGACCTCACAAATCCTCTAATAGGGGTACTCATGCGGTTCAGGCATGGTCACTATGCAGTCACAGCGGACATCGAGGAGATGTTTTATCAGGTCAAGGTTCCCCTAGAGGATCGTGATGTGTTCCGTTTTTTATGGTGGCCAGATGGTGATATCAATAAGCCTGTAAGTGATTACCGAATGAATGTTCATGTTTTTGGTGCTAGATCCTCTCCTAGCTGTGTAAATTATGCCTTAAGAAAGACTGCTGAGGACCACGGTGAGGTTTTTGATGAACAAGCTGTCACTGCCATAATACAAAGTTTTTATGTTGATAATCTCCTGCTGGCCCATGATGACAAAGAGAGACTGATAAAAATCATCAAAGATCTCATTGCTCTCTGTAATGCAGGTGGTTGGCGTCTGAACCAATGGACAGCCAATAACAAGGACGTGCTCAAGAAGATTCCTGAATCGGAGAGGGATGCGTCGGTTGCTTCTCTAGACCTCAGTAAGGATGATCTCCCAGTTGAAAGGACCTTGGGTGTACACTGGTCGATGGCCGAAGATTGCTTCACATTCAAAATCTGCCTTGGCGACAAGCCACTAACACGCCGAGGAGTTTTATCTATCGTAGCATCTATATATGACCCACTTGGCATGGTGGCGCCCTTGACACTGCCAGCAAAAATGATTCTTCAAGACATGTGTCAGATGCAGTTAGGCTGGGATGAAAATATGGGTGATAAGGAAGCTGCTCGTTGGAGAAAATGGTTGGAACAGTTACCAAAATTGTCAAGATTTAAGCTGCCACGAAGCCTAGTGCCCATTTCCTTTGGTTCCGTCATTTCTTATCAGCTCCATCATTTTGCAGATGCAAGTCAGTCTGGTTATGGCACAGCCTCCTACTTGAAGATGGTAAATGCCTCGGAAAGGGTATACTGCACTTTGGTTATGGCACGAGCAAGAGTTGCACCTCTGAAACCGACAACTATTCCAAGACTAGAACTGACGGCTGCCACCGTTGCAGCTCGAATGGACTGTAAATTACGAAA
>NC_091578.1:14879108-14886608 GCF_042767895.1 Penaeus vannamei | reverse complement strand
TGTGTCCCCACCCACCCCCAGTCCTTCTCTCAAGAGTGGCAAACCAAGTCTGATGACTGGGACCGCCGCGCCGCTGCCCAAGCCAACCAAGTGACCAGCCGCTACGATAGCCATGCCCGTCCTCTTCGAAGGCTTTCCGTAGGCCAGCGTGTGCGCATTCAGGACCACACATCCCTCCAATGGGATAAAGTCGGTGTAGTCATGGGCTATGGTATGTAACGACATTATAAAATGCGACTACCCAGCGGAAGCTTATGGTGGCATAACCGCAGACATCTCCGTCCAGCGCCAGTGCCCAAGTGTGAAACCCATTCCCAGTCCCTTGTGTTCCCTTGCCAAGACCAGGAAACAGGGTCGTCGCATGTTCCTCCCGTTGCTCCACGTCGCTCACCCAGTCCCGTATCCGTTCGAGATACCACTACGAGCGTAAAGGGAGGGGGAGGTGTATAGATATTATTCTTATATTACAGTGTACGTATACCATTCATGCCCATGTGTTTATGTAACGTTTTACATGTAAGCTCTGCATTCTACTGTCTAGTCGTATAGTCATAGTCCCTCGGACATTCTACGCAGGCACCAACTCCCTCAGCAAATCAGAGAGAGAGAGAGAGATGAGGCCGAGGAGATTGCAGGTTGCATTTGTTTTGTCCTGGCATCTGCCCTTTTGTGCTTTGGACGTGTGGTGTTATGCCACAATAAAGCTCACTTGCAATACGAGTTTTCAAGAACCTATGGGCAAAAGAACCCAGAAGATGGCGCTTTGAGCTCTAGAAGAAGAATAACAATGATTACAATGATGATATATCAATATTGGCGATCATAATAATAATAATAGTAAGGATAATAATAATAGGAGGTGGCATAGCTCAGTGGTAGAGCGCTGGCTTTGCAATCGCATGGTCCTGGGTTCGCGCCCGGCTGCCCCTCTCAGTCGAGTCAGCTGTGATGAGCACTGGTATGCTGACGTCAGCATACTGGGGTTAGAGTCGGGGCGGAAAGGAACTGGCCGCCCTACCGCTCATCCCGCGGCTTAGCGAGCATGTTTCTCTACAAAACATGTCCCCTACGTCCGGATCGGATATGGGACAACTTTGACTTGAATAATAATAACAATTACAAGAATAATAATGATGATGAAAATGATACAGGTAACAGTAATAATGATAATACCAGAGACTAATGTTAAGAACAATGATTACAAAGGCCATAATGACAGTGATAGTGATGATAATAATAAGGATAATGAACACGATAGTAAGAATATTCACCATCATAACATTGATACTCAAAATGACACATCCTATTATCGATGACAAATACAACTGATATCTTAGATTTTGAAAACTCAAATGGTCAGTCAGTTCATTGCAATTAACATTCTCGAGTTATAATTGCAAGCAAATCGCTTCCTGTTCTCTGTCGGAGTCAGCTCACTCAGGTTGGGGAAGGTCGGTGCGTGACGGGGAACTTCCCTTCAAGTAGTTTGTTTCTTTGTCTAGAGATTTTCTCGCTCTTTCCTTTCGATATTTTTTTCTGTCTACCTATTAGTCTAGGAAAATATCTCCGATTGTGTGTGTATATGTGTGTGTATGTGTGTGAGTGTGTAAGTGTGTGTATGTGTGTGAGTGTGTATGTGTGTGTGGGTGTGGGTGTGCATTTGTGTGTATATGTATGTATATATATGTATATATATATATATATATATATATATATATATATATATATATATATATATATATATATATTCATATATATATATACATATATATATATATATATCTATCTTTATACATATATCTATATTCATATATATATATCTATATCTATATTCATATATATATATATATATTTATATATATATATATATTCATATATATATATATATTCATATATATATATATATATATATATATATATATATATATATATATATATATATATATATATATATATATATATATACATATATATATATATATATATATATATATATATATATATGTGTGTGTGTGTGTGTGTGTGTGTGTGTGTGTGTGTGTGTGTGTGCGCGCGTGTGTGTACATATATATATATATATATATATATATAGAGAGAGAGAGAGAGAGAGAGAGAGAGAGAGAGAGAGAGAGAGAGAGAGAGAGAGAGAGAGAGAGAGAGAGAGAGAGAGGGAGAGGGAGAGAGAGAGAGAGACCAACAAAATCCTCAATTAGAAGTTATTCTCAATTAGTAAACCATTCCGTTTCTACAGATCTTGAAATCGTAAACCTATCCCAATTCGATCTTGATATTTTAGAGTTTGTTGATTTGGAAAGAAAATCCTATCCCTAATGAACTTTTGTCTTCCACAGACACAACTTCTCAATTCAATAACTAAACCAATTATTGTTTCAATTTTCATAAATACCAGTCTCCATTTATTCAATTTCTTTCCCTTCCATTGCGTCCGTTGGCGGCACATGATGCACGTCTCCTTGCTACATAGCCTTTTGTTTTGGATTTTTGATGATTTTATGGTAAGTGACACTGTAAATTTATTATTTCTTTATTCTCCTAAGCCCTTAGCATACATATTTTAATAAGCAATTCAGTGAAAGTTTGGGGTCATGATTATATGACACAAAATAGTTAGCCGGCTTTCCCACTCACCATGTAACTCTGTTCGTAGGTTCTAGAATCAAATTGCTATACAAGTAACTTATATTAATTGTAAATAGCTTTATTATGATAAAATTTGTGATATACCATTTTGTTAATTATTCAAATAATTTACAGTGCTCTTCATCAAATTTGTACAAACAATAATTTTCTGATTTATATTGCATTTTTGGCTCTTTCTAATGTTCTTAGCCAAGACTAGGTCATTCTATATATAATGTTTTTTAATTTGTTCTGTTTTGTTTTTTTTAATGAAAATCTGTCATTGATAGTTTTTAATGATATCAATGTATGTATTTCATATTAATTTGAATCTTGATAGCTGGAGTATTCATTATCCATGTTTTACAGTTTGCCATTGATGATGGATGGAAGTAAGCCGAAACGTCTGGATTTTGCTGTTATTAGATTGGACCAAAAAATATAACGTTTAATTTGAGTTTGACCCAACCCAGCGATAATGATCTTCATTACAACGTTGGTTTGAACTTCTTATATATATATATATATATATATATATATATATATATATATATATATATATATATATATATATATATATATATATATATATATAGTGTGTGTGTGTGTGTATGTACATATATATATACATATATATATATATATATATACATATATATATATATATATATATATATATGTATATACATATATATATATATATATATATATATATATATATATATATATATATATATATAAATGTAAGAGAGATAGAGAAGCAGAGCGACAGAGTGAGAAAAGTGATAAAAAGAGGGGAACAAAGAGAGAGAAGGGGAGAGAAGGAAAGAACAAGAAAGAGAGAGATTTTATCTATCATTATTATTATTTTCATGATCATTATTGTTCTTATTATCATTGTTATAATCATATCCTTCTTATCATTATCATTTTTTCATACTCGTTATCATTAATATTATCATTATTATTATCATAATTATCATTACTAATTATTTTTATCATTATCATTATAGTCAAGAATATCATTGCTACTATATTACATCTAACATAAGTATTAGTTTCATTGTATTATGATCATTACTATTATAATGTTTATCATCAATATCAACGTTATCATCATCTTTATAAACATCATCCTTATCAACATTATTATCATTATCATCATTATTAACATCTCCATTATCATCATTATCAACATTATTATCATTATCAACATTATCATTATCGATCACTATACAGTATTAACTCATCGCAATATCATTAGAGATAAGAGAGAGAGAGAGAGAGAGAGAGAGAGAGAGAGAGAGAGAGAGAGAGAGGGAGAGAGAGAGAGAGAGAGAGAGAGAGAGAGAGAGAGAGAGAGACAAGAGAGATAGAGAGAAAGAGAGAGGGAGAGAGAAAGAAAAGAGAGATAGAAAGGAAGAGGGACAGAGAGAGAGAGAGAGAGAGAGAGACAGATAGAGAGAGAGAGAGAGAGAGAGAGAGAGCGAGAGAGAGAGAGAGAGAGAGAGAGAGAGAGAGAGAGAGAGAGAGAGAGAGAGAGAGAGAGGGAGAGAGAGAGAGAGAGAGAGAGAGAGGGAGAGAGAGAGAGAGAGAGAGAGAGAGAGAGAGAGAGAGAGAGAGAGGGAGAGAAAGAGAGAGAGAGAGAGAGAGAGAGAGAGAGAGAGAGAGAGAGAACGAGAGAGAGATGCAGAGACAGACAGGCAGACAGACAGACAAAGGGAAACAGAAAGACAAGAAAAAAAAGCATGGAGCCAGTCGACAATTGATCCATCAGAACTATCTGCCCTTTCAGTTGATGTCATTAGTGATGTATTCTTCTAAAAAAATTGTCAGCCAGAATTGATTGACGAAAAAAAAGTACATTCATTCTCTATCTTTTTATTATTCTTTTTATCATTATCGCTATTACTATTGTTGTAATCGTTGCCATTAATACAATTATTGTCAATATCATTATCAGTTTTATTATTATTGTTGTTGTGTTTATCATTATTATTACTTTTATCATTATCATCATCATTATTATAATGATTGATAGTATCATTGTTGTTATCATTATTATCATTATTACTGTTATAACTATTTTTATTACTATTATCATTATTTTTATCAATATAGCTATTATTATTATTTATCATTATTATTATTATTATCATTATCATTATCTTTACCATCATTATCATTATCACCACCATTATTATGACCATGATCATTATTATCTTCGTAATTACCGATTTTATTATTATCATTGTTACCATTATTTTCTTTATCATTGTTATTTTCACTATTATCATTATCTTTACCATCATTATCATCATCACCACCATTATTATGACCATGATCATTATTATCTTCGTAATCACCGATTTTATTATTATCATTGTTACCATTATATTCTTTATCATTGTTATTGTTAGCATTATCATTATCATCATTACTACTATTACCACTATCATGTGTGTGCATGTGTGAAAGAGAGAGAGAGAGAGAGAGAGAGAGAGCGAGACAGAGAGAGAGAGAGAGAGAGAGAGAGAGAGAGAGAGAGAGAGAGAGAGAGAGAGAGAGAGAGAGAGAGTCTGGTTATCTGTCTCTCCCTCTGTATGAGCGCGCGCATGTGCGTCCCCGAGTAAAAAAAAACTCCCCTGAAGACCAATTCACAAATAAATAAGCATAATCGCCGCCTTTGCCAAGGGCGCAACAATGCCCCCGCTGCCTCCCTCGCAATCCATATTCCTCTCATTGTCGAAGGAACGCCATCGGGAAACAATGCGCCCTCCCCCTCCGTCTTTTTCCTCCACGAACTGTCTCCGGATAATCTCGCATCGGGTCCGGAAACAGCAGTCGTTATTCCCGTCACTGCTTCGGACGCATTAGGATAATGGATGGAATTTTCTGCTCCCTCGCTGCAAGGACTTAGTCTCTCCCTTGGCGGCCTGGTGAGGCTCGGCTTCCTGTTCCCTGGGACGTTCTTTTATCTTCGTCTTTTTCTTTTGTCTTGTTTTTCTTTTTTCATTTTGTTTTTATTTTGTGTGTTCTTCATTTTTCTTTTTTCTTGTTTTGATTTGTCTTTTTTTGTAATTTTCATGTAGTTTTCCCTAAATATATATTCAAAAATATTTTTCTTTTTATATTCGTTATTGTATTTTGTATTTTTGAATGTCGATATGAATAGATACAATAAAAATCTTGATTTCAAATCTTTCATTGTATTTTCATTTTCATTTCATTATTTTACTTCATTGCTTCTTTCTTATCAGCCTTGTAAGTCCTCTCTCTTTCGTTTTTTTTATTTCCGTTTTAGACTCAGAGATGAAATTTTCTGTACAAACAATGAGCACACACTTTTGAGATCTTGTAACGTACGCAATATACAAAGTTGTTTCATACAAAAAACACACGTGTGTGTATATACATACATATATATATATATATATATATATATATATATATATATATATATATATATATATATATATACACACATATATATATACATATATATATACATATATATATACATATATATATATATATATATATATATATATATATACGTGTGTTTATGTCTTATTCATATATATATATATATATATATATATATATATATATATATATATATATATTTATATATATATATATATATATATATATATATATATATATATATTTATATATTTATATATACATATATATACATATACATATATATATATATATATATATATATATATATATATATATATATGTGTGTGTGTGTGTGTGTGTGTGTGTGTGTGTGTGTGTATGTATGTACGTATGAATATACATATATATGTGTGTGTGTGTGTGTCTGTGTGTCAGCCAGTAAGAAGCTCTAGATCATTTGATATATTCCTTTCCAAACTAGTGTGACTCTTTTGTCGTCTTGCAAGCGTCGCGTCCGAGTTCCTTGAACCTGAGGATCAAAGGCAAAACGCAGCAGCTTAAAGAAACAGGAGATTCATTAACGAGCAAAGAAACAATCCTGCGACAGCGAAAGCACACACACAACTTCCGCTCGTGTCAACTTCCCAAACTTCCCGGGGAGGGCGAAGGCTCGCAAACCAACTGTTGTTGCCTTTGTTCTTTGCGACGAAAAGATGAGAGCAAAGATATCATCCGGGCGGAAACGAGGTACAAAGAAACTTTGTCACTTGAAATTCATCGGAGATGTTTAACGCCTCGCGAACTTTATGGCCGCGCACGTGAGGCAGAAAATGTTAATGTAATTAACTGCGAGGAAGCGATTTGTCTCGCTCCGCTGGCAGTCGAGATAGGGAACTAACGATGAATCCATTGTGGAAGAGAAAGAGGTTTTCGGAAGTTGCTGCGGGCGGAGGGAGATGCATGGAGGGGGTGGGAGGAAGAGGGAGGAGAAAGGGCTTGATGCGTGACGACTTGGAGATTCACTCTATTTGTAATAAATGAAAAAATAAATTTGCAATTTGTGATCAAGGTTTTAATGTCAATTGTTTTTGTCTGACAATAATCCCGATCTGGAAAGTGGCCAACGCACACCAAACGATTTTCACCGAATCACTTGAACGCCGAGGAAGTTTTGGTCATTGCTGGCTGTCCGTTTGCGCTGCAACAGGGTGACGCAGAAACCGTTCCAACTAGCCAACGATCCGAGGAGATTCCACAGTAGCTCGCCACTGAATGTTCGGGGAGATATCGGCAGTTGCAGCGTTTCCTGAGCTCTAGGGGCCCCATGGCGCGTGAAGGGCTTGTCTGGCCTTGCTGATTGCCAGGAGCCCTTGAGTCGAGATCGGGCCGCCCATGGCTTTGTGTTCGTTGCCTTGTTACTGTGGAGGTCTCATGGTCGTTCTCACTACTTAC
>NC_091578.1:14859108-14864108 GCF_042767895.1 Penaeus vannamei | reverse complement strand
CAGCTAGTACACGGCATTGAGGACCAACTGGTAAAGGGCATTGAAGACCAGCTGGTTAAGGGCATTGAGGACCAGCTGGTTCAGGGCATTGAGGACCAGCTGGTTAAGGGCATTGAGGACCAGCTGATTCAGGGCATTCAGGACCAGCTGGTTCACGGCATTCAGGACCAGCTGGTTCACGGCATTCAGGACCAGCTGGTAAAGGGCATTGAAGACCAGCTGGTTAAGGGCATTGAGGACCAGCTGGTTAAGGGCATAGAGGACCAGTTGATTCAGGGCATTGAGGACCAGCTGCTTCAGGGCATTCGGGACCAGCTGATTCAGGGCATCGAGGACCAGCTAGTACACGGCATTGAGGACCAGCTGGTAAAGGGCATTGAAGACCAGCTGGTTAAGGGCATTGAGGACCAGCTGGTTAAGGGCATAGAGGACCAGTTGATTCAGGGCATTGAGGACCAGCTGGTTAAGGGCATTGAGGACCAGCTGGTTCAGGGCATTGAGGACCAGCTGGTTCAGGGCATTGAGGACTAGCTGGTTAAGGGCATTGAGGACCAGCTGGTTCAGGGCATTGAGGACCAGCTGGTTAAGGGCATTGAGGACCAGCTGGTTAAGGGCATTGAGGACCAGCTGGTTAAGGGCATTGAGGACCAGCTGGTTAAGGGCATTGAGGACCAGCTGGTTAAGGGCATTGAGGACCAGCTGGTTAAGGGCATTGAGGACCAGCTGGTTGAGGGCATCAAAGGGCCGGCGGGAGAGGGCACTGATCGGCTAGCAGGACCAGTTGATTCAGGGCATTGAGGACCAGCTGGTTAAGGGCATTGAGGACCAGCTGGTTAAGGGCATTGAGGACCAGCTGGTTCAGGGCATTGAGGACCAGCTGGTTCAGGGCATTGAGGACCAGCTGGTTAAGGGCATTGAGGACCAGCTGGTTAAGGGCATTGAGGACCAGCTGGTTAAGGGCATTGAGGACCAGCTGGTTAAGGGCATTGAGGACCAGCTGGTTAAGGGCATTGAGGACCAGCTGGTTAAGGGCATTGAGGACCAGCTGGTTAAGGGCATTGAGGACCAGCTGGTTAAGGGCATTGAGGACCAGCTGGTTGAGGGCATCAAAGGGCCGGCGGGAGAGGGCACTGATCGGCTAGCAGGACCAGTTGATTCAGGGCATTGAGGACCAGCTGGTTAAGGGCATTGAGGACCAGCTGGTTAAGGGCATTGAGGACCAGCTGGTTCAGGGCATTGAGGACCAGCTGGTTCAGGGCATTGAGGACTAGCTGGTTAAGGGCATTGAGGACCAGCTGATTCAGGGCATTGAGGACCAGCTGGTTAAGGGCATTGAGGACCAGCTGGCTAAGGGCATTGAGGACCAGCTGGTTAAGGGCATTGAGGACCAGCTGGTTAAGGGCATTGAGGACCAGCTGGTTAAGGGCATTGAGGACCAGCTGGTTCAGGGCATTGAGGACTAGCTGGTTAAGGGCATTGAGGACTAGCTGGTTCAGGGCATTGAGGACCAGCTGGTTCAGGGCATTGAGGACCAGCTGGTTAAGGGCATTGAGGACCAGCTGGTTAAGGGCATTGAGGACCAGCTGGTTAAGGGCATTGAGGACCAGCTGGTTCAGGGCATTGAGGACCAGCTGGTTAAGGGCATTGAGGACCAGCTGGTTCAGGGCATTGAGGACCAGCTGGCTAAGGGCATTGAGGACCAGCTGGTTGAGGGCATCAAAGGGCCGGCGGGAGAGGGCACTGATCGGCTAGCAGGAGAGTGCAGTAATGGGCCGGCGGGGCAGGGCGTAAATGGGCCAACGGGCGGCGTGTGCTTCATTAGTGAACCAGTGTTTAACAATATACCTTGCCGGTTATTGCTCACCTGTCTAGACTGATATTCTGTGAATGTCAAAACTAATAAATGTTACTGGTTGCGCTTTGACACTTTGTTTCGTGTGTCCTCTCTCTTCGGCATTTGTGCCCCAAAAGCTACCGTCCTCTGGTTGCCGCTCGAATGCTAAGAGAATCATTTAATTCAGAGCAATGTATAGATCCATGCAGGTGTACTTTCATGGCTTTAGTGCGGAATACAGATCTATAATCCGCCATATCCAGCGAGATTAACGCTGATTAACACTGATTAATTATACCCTTCCCCAAGAGCATTAATCATGGCTGCGTTGATATGGCTGTATCATTCTGGAAATATGGTCAAAAAGGTCAAATTGTAATATCGACGATGTATATAAGAAAATGTGTATGGAACAAATATGTGTTCATTATGAATTAAATTACCAACACAGCATACATATATATACATATACATAGCATAAATATACATTATAATATAAATATATATATATAATATAAATATAAATGTTTATATATATATGGTGTCATGTTTATATTCGAAAAAATAAAACATTAATGTTGGAAAAAAAAGAGAAATATAAAACTTAGAATAACAAATAAAGAATAAAAATTATAAAATAAAAAAAATATAAAATATCCGAAATATGGGAACACTGCAATGTCGCCAAAAGAAATAAAAATGTACATGCAGCATACAGCGTATAATTTATAATCAGTTAGGACGCCACATGCATAACACTCGTTCTTTGTGTCAACAAAGTTATTGATGGCACTATTGTCCTAATTAATCGCATGGAATTGTTAATTGACATTATTCCAGTTTGTTGCGAAATGCAATTAGAATGAATTTATTTGATTTATTTGTCACAACACAAGATCCAATCAAGTAATTTGATATCAGTACAGTAATTCAATACAGTAAAAAGCAAGTGAATGTTGCTTATTTAAGAATCAAACATCTAAGATGTTTTTGACGTGAAAATCAGGAGATTATAGAAAAGCTAACAAAATATGATGCACATGCTGTATAATAATAAACTTATTTTAAGTGAAACACAAGCACTTCCAATATAGTTTTACAAAAGGTTGACATAAACACACACTCTCGGGACTGACGCAGAGCCGAGTCACTGAACAATTCTGAGGACGAGCCAAGAAGACAAAAAAGTTGGATGCCTCCAAGGAACAGGTAAGCTCCATTACCCTCGTAGGATAGGTAACACAAGGGACGTCACATAGTTTTGAAAATCTGGCAATTCTAACTAGTAAACTGTTATAAGAGATGGCAAAAAAAAGAAATAGCTTTGCCTTTATTATGAAAACCTGTTAAAATGACCCACTTTCCTTTCCTGTAATTCCCCTACTAATACGCAGGTTAACCAATAGTATTACCCCAGCGCTTTCTAATAGAACTAAGAGTCTATTTCAAATGGTGTCTTTTGTTGATAAATTCGTATTCTTACGCAAAGGCAAGTACATCTAATTTCATATAGCTTAATATGGAGGAGAATAACGGAGAATAAGAGTAAATGAGAGAAAATACCAAAGATTAGCTGAGAATGAATGTGTGAAACACTGCGAAAAAATGATAATCAATTAGAGAAAATGAGAAATAATGTAGGAAAAGGAGAGAGAATGAGAGAAATGAGAGAAATGTACTTGGCTAACTTTCGCATCCACATGTTACATTTCAGAATCATCAATGTGAATTCACATATTACAGTAAAATGTATTTTGATTTTTGCGACTAGCTGTACTGGTTGACCTGTTCTTTCATTTATTTATTCTAAAGAACTCTGCCCTCTTCTGCCAACACACAGTTAAAGCAGAAAACCTACCACTGTATTGAGAGAGGTTTACTGAAAGGTGAAAGGTGGCGTCTCCTCTTTCAGTAAACGTGTGTATAGTATTTTGCATGCCCTTCTTTTGCTATAGACAAATAGTGAGCTTCATTTGCTTGTTATATATAATAATCACATTACAGTAAGGAAACTGACCTCACATAACCACCACAAATATTTTTTTCTTGAATGTGCATGAAATTCATTCGCCATAAAATCTTCAGAAAACCTTTGATGGCAAGGACAAACCCCATCCTTTTACCCCCCCCCCCCCCGAAATCAGCCCCCCACCCCCTGCTTTCAAAGGACTTCACAAGGGACTTTTTCCGTTGTTGATATCATTCTGATAATCATATTCATTCCAAAGCTGTTATTATAAGGATGGTTCTGATAGCGATTATTGATATGAAAGCACAGAGTATGTTATCCTTATTATCTTAATGCCCATCGTTGTTGTCATTATCATTGCCATACTCATTATCATATGGTTGTAAGGAGAATGGTAATGAAAATAATAAAGATTTGTAATGACAATGATAATGAAAACAGTTATAATGATGATTATAATAATGATGATAATGACAGTAAGAGAAAATGATAACAAAATGATAATGATAATGGTGATGGTAATAATGAATATAATGAAAATAACAAGGATAATAATGATACCAATGAAAATGGTGTTAATGATAACAATATGATAACAGTAACAATAATGATAACGATAACAATAATAATAATAATAATAATAATGAGAATAATGATAATGAGAACAACAGTAGTAACAGGAGTAATAGGTAATAGTTATGATGACAATGAAAAAACAGTAAAAATAACAATAATGATAAGAACAATGACAGAAATAATAGCAATGATAACAATAACAAAAATAATACCAATAATAACAATAACAAAAATAATGATATCAATAATAATGATAATGATAGTAATAATATTGATGGTATTAATAATGATGATAATCATAATGATGGTATAAATAATTGTGCTAATAATGAATAATTATAATGATAATGATAACCATGATAATGATAATGACAAGAAAAATAACAATTAGGCTTAAGATAATGATAATCACGATTATAATAATAGCAATAATGGTAAAAATGAAAATAACATGATAATATCAGTCATGATGATAATGATACGAATAGTAACGATAATGTTAATAACAATGATAATAATGATAATGATGCTAATTGTAGTAATGATAAACATACTTATACTTATTATCAAATTGATAATGGTAATAATAATTCGAATAACAATAACTGTGATAAAGATAAT
>NC_091578.1:14844108-14851608 GCF_042767895.1 Penaeus vannamei | reverse complement strand
AAACATTTCTCTTTGAGTATAAGTACGACTTTACATGCATTTTCAATGATTTCCGTAGTTTCTTTGTATTAATAAATAATATCTAAAAATATGGCGCCCTGACAAATAGCAACTTTGAAACAATTGCACTTTTAAGGATTTGATGAATGACATGAGGGATACACATTATCTTTCTTTTCTTTTTTTTTCTTTGATGAGTATAAAAGAAAACAAACTAAAATTCCGTCAACCAAAAAAAAGAGCATATGACAGAAAATTATCATGCAATGCAAATGGAAAAATGGAAATGGCCTTCGCACCAGAAAGTGAAGACAACAGTCATTTGCGTTTTGAATCGCTTTGCAAGGAGGTCAGCCTTGCTGATCAAAATCACTTGGTCTAAAAGCACGTTTTGCCACAGCACTGCGAGGCCTACCACGGGGAAGTTGGCCTTTGATGCAACTTTCTCGGGATCATCGAGTCCCTGGCGATCCAGAGAGCCGATGTACACGGTCAAGCGCGTTGGGGAAGACGAGCGCAACGAGCATCAGCAGAAGGTGAACACAGCTTGCGAGGGGAGCAGACTTCCCATAAAACGAGGCTAGCCGGAACCGAAATCAGCGTCCTCAAACGAGTAGACTGCCACGTGCTAGTTCTGTCTCTTGAGTGACTCCATAGCAACATGGCGCCCAGGTGGTTGGGTAAGGGCGGTTTCGGCATAAGCGTCCTGAACGTTGAAAGGGACCTTGACGTGAAATGCGCATCGACTTCGGAAATGTTCAGGGCCTTCACTGTGGAAGCAAAGGTCATGAAGTTGTTCAGGCTTAAGTTTGTGCATTGTTTTTTTCTAACATTGTATCAGCACGGTAGAGTGTGGGAGTGCGTCCAGAGATGTGTCCGTCACCAAGTATGCTGGCCAAAACATCTTTGTTCCCAACGAAGCCAACGTGGTCATTAGAAGGAGCCCAGAGACACCCCAGGTGATCGTGACCGACTTCGTCGAACCCTGGTGGCGGTCTCACCCAACTGGCGATCGAGCGGAACGCGTGGCTGTGCTGCGCCCCCGAGATCTGCGGGAGCGAGAGGCCGGGCCAATGTGGCTGCCCCTCCAGCGTGGGCTGGCAGGTGCTCCCACTGTTCAGTGAGCAGCAGGTGCTGCAGCTGCTGAAGCGCTAGACCGCCAAGGGCCAGGACGTGGGTCCGAGAGGCCGCCAAGTCCGGGGCTCGCTGGTGGAAGTCCTTGAGCAGGAGAGGATCCGCCAGTTCTAGTTGAGATATATGTATATATATATATATATATATATATATATATATATATATATATATATATATATATATATATATATATATATATATATATATATATATATATATATATATATATATATATATATATATATATATATGCACTCACACTCACACACACACATACACACTTGCACTCACACTCACATACACACACATACACACACACACACACACACATATATATATATATATATATATATATATATATATACATATATATATATATATATATATATATATATATATATATATATATAGTATATACACCAATACATTTATGCTAGCATGTCCTCACTAATTCTTTCTTTCTCTCTCTCTCTCTCTCTCTCTCTCTCTTTCTCTCTCTCTCTCTCTCTCTCTCTCTCTCTCTCTCTCTCTCTCTCTCTCTCTCTCTCTCTCTCTCTCTCTCTCTCTCTCTCTCTCTCTCTCTCTCTCTCTCTCTTTCTCTCTTTCTCTCTAAAAGGTACTAAAGACCCTTCTATATCGTGTAGTTTGAATTGCAGGTAGCGGCTAGTGAAAACACTGATTTGGCTTCACACTTTTATTAATAGCACATGATATGAAATACTAATATATGCCGGCGGGCGGTCAGTGCGGGTGCCAGCCTGGCCGACCTGACGGAGAGGCAAGGCGGGTGAGAATGAGTGAATGAGAATGGGTCAAGGTTTGGCCTCCCTTATATTCTGACCAGCGGCGCCAGCGAGCGCAAGCGGGCCGCACGTCCCTCGGGCCACGCAGTGTGGACGGAACTCGTAGCATGCTAATCATACTGGACCACACGGTATCGGGACCACATGGCATGCTATGCAGTATGCTATATTGCTGAACTCAGCTACGTGGAGTATGCAATATTGCTCGGCCACCTACACACGCCTCGTCCTCGTGGCGTCGTCTGAATTACTTCAAGGGTGACCTATCATCGTACCCCATCTGCTAGTCATCGCGTTCTTGTTCGTTCTCGTGCATCTCCTCATTGTCGGCCTCTTCATCTTGGTCCTTGGTGCATCCATCCGTCATCGACGTCCACACGTCCTCGAAGGTTTCGCCTAAGTCCTCCTTGACTTCCGGTCGTCCAGTCGTCATCATAGTCCTCATCCAGGTGGTACTCGGCGGCGTCTTCGTCCACACGTCCTCTCAGATTCGTCCAGGTCCTTCTCGAATGCGGCTCGTACCGACAAGATAGTATGAGAAAAAGAAAAACAGAGGGGGAGGGATGTTAATCAAGTGCTGCTAGCCGATATTTTTATGCTAATTTGCAGTTTTTAATGTGGTTATTTCCTTTATTTTTTGTAAGTGAGGAAGAGGAGAGTAGCGGTTCTCACGAGCCGACTTGAACTACTCACTCTCAGATAGATATGAGAATAGGTAAGGGAAATGACAATGGCATCCGCAAGGATAACTTGAACCGATTGTCATTTCATAGAGAAGAAAAAATATGTATTGTGCATCATTTCCACTAATCACGATCAGCAACGCCACAAGGCATAAGAATAGCCTTTGACTACGACACAACAAATCCTATAGATGAAGATTTGATTTTACAGTGTCTGTTGAACTAAGTGGACGAGTGTGTGAAATGATTGCGTGTATGTTTTAACTCATCACGGCAGCAACATCGCGGGTAAAAGAGATTACCGGCAATTACGACAACAAATCCTATAGATGAGGATTTGATTTTACAGTGTCTGTAGAACTGCGTGCATGAGTGTGTGTATGTAAATGTGAATGTGAATAGTGTAAGAGATAGCGAGCTCACACGAAGAATGAATCACAAATACGAATTTTAACGACCATTTTAGCAAATGTTATAATTATTACTATGTTAATGCAACTATTATTTCAATTACCACAAGAATTCAACATTAAATGATATGCGACTTAACGTACGCAGTTATGAATGGTGACATGAAATTTCTTTTGCAAGCTTCTGCAATGCAAGCATCCCAGTTCAGAAATGTCTTTTTACGTTATCCTCGACTACTTAATCATAATTACAGATACGCTACAAAATCTGATAGACTGAGGTAGTCATTTCTCGCTTACGCATGTTAGAGTACGCTAGCCTTCTTCGACAGTGGGTTCCCTTCTACTTAAATTACCTGAAAGAAATGAACTGACTATATGAGACGAATTTCTATCGTTAGTCTTTTACTCTATAATCTGTGAATGGCGCATGTAGATATCAACTACGAATCACACGATTGTCGGAATTTTCCGGACATGCCAGCGATAAAAAAGGTGAGAGAGTGTGATTACTAAGCGAATTAATTTGAGCTTAAACCCTAGTCCTTTTCTAATCAGACATTATTACGGGTTCACACCAACTCAAAATGTCGATTGAATGTTATGCTTCGGTTTCATTATACCTATTCCTTAAATGTCAAGTGCTGCGACCTATTATTCATTAGGAAACCCCGTGCATTTTTGGCATGATGAAAGGGGAAGATCGTTACGTTTCATTCATTAAATGATTTTACAATATTTGCGGTCAAAACTATATTCTTCGCGCCAAAAAAATGTCACCAAAATATTAATGACTATATACTACTAAGTTTCCACTCCAGCCCGTGACCGTAAGGGAAAGTGAGGTCGAGAGGGGGGGGGGACTGTTCACCACAGAGAAATAAATGACATGTAGTCATGAGTGCGAATAAAGAAATCAGTAAGAGAATAAAATGAACCAAAGAGTGTAAAAAGGAGTGAAATTCAACAATCAATTAACGAAATTCATATAAGAAGAGAAAGGAATACACAGAATTCGTAAGTGTTCGCGAATAATAAAAAGAAAATTCTCAGCTTGAGAGAAAATCACAAACAAATATTAAATTTGAATTTCTAAAAACGAGAAAATTAATTATTCAAAGAACGATATTTCATGTTGTGACCAGAGGTCATGCCTCACATCTTAGCTGAGAGTATGACCTCAGGTCCAGATGATTGACAGAATGTAATTGTTGCCATACCCTGTTGAATTTTCACTGTTAGCACTTTCCAACCAGCAAAACCAACATAGGAACAGTTTGCTTAACAATATGGGGGAAGAAGAAAGGAAAGAGAAAAGATGACCCCTACGTGTACTTACGTGGTTCTGTAGATTTGATTTTCATATCGTGATGGTTGGTCGAGTGGTTAAAATTTCTTCGGAGTTGTGTTCGGTTTCAAGCCAAATGGTTGAAACTACCACCACCTGCCACCAGACTATAAAAGGTACAGTACTAAAGACTCTTCTATATAGTGTAGTTTGAATTGCAGGTGGCGGCTAGTGAAAACACTGATTTGGCTTCACACTTTTATTAATAGCACACGATATGAAATATTACGATATGCAGGCGGGCGGTCAGTGCGGGTGCCAGCCTGGCCGACCTGACGGATAGGCAAGGCCGACTGCGGGTGAGCGGTCACTCCCGGTCACGGGAAAGGTCGCCGAAGGTGTGAGAGAATGAGTGAATGAGAATGGGTCAAGGATAAGGATAAGTCCGATATGCGAAGCTGACCCTCGCCCAGGCTATGGGGGAGCCCGGCCTATGCCGACAAATGTCGACGCGATCAACGTGTGTCAGCTAGTGTTGACGCGACAGAGCTTAGTCCTTACCCACCGTGGTGCCCAGGCACAGCAGTAACCTCCGGGCGATAATTGCAACTTCTCGCGCCTGGGCGGGGCGTGAACCGCCGACGCCTCGGATGACAAGCCGACACGTTACCACTGTACTAGCCTGGAGGTTTGGGTCTTTTATATTCTGACCAGCGGCGCCAGCGAGCGCAAGCGGGCCGCACGTCCCTTGGGCCACGCAGTGTGGACGGATTCCATGGCATGCTAAGCATACTGAACCATGCGGTATCGGGACTGCATGGCATGCTATGCAGTATGCTATATTGCTGAACACGGCCACGTGGAGTATGCTATATTCTCTCTCTCTCTGTCAGAGTTTGGGTTCTCCGACTTGGTGGTTATGGAGACACGTTTCTGGGTTCTCTGTTTATTGAGATGTTGGTTGTATGAGGCTGGTAGTGTGATCGGAG
The DNA here is from genome assembly GCF_042767895.1 of Penaeus vannamei. Classification (NCBI taxonomy): domain Eukaryota; kingdom Metazoa; phylum Arthropoda; class Malacostraca; order Decapoda; family Penaeidae; genus Penaeus; species Penaeus vannamei. Next base: position 14,846,301 of record NC_091578.1, on the reverse strand, counting down.
GCTGTGCCTCGTGCTACTGCGGGTCCCGAGCAAGGGGGAAACCAGTTGGGGCGAAGGTGACCCCATGAGGTGGTCGCTCCGAGCGGAGACGCGAAGCTTAGGGAGAACTTCAGAGGGAAGCGTCAGAGCGAGGCCGTGACCCGGGAACGAGAGTCTGTAGCATTGAAGCGCAAGTCAGGGGTGATGAGCGCTTGGGGCGTGGTTAGTTAACCCGCCGCCGTGATTGGTCCCTCAGATTCTTTCTCTTTCTCTTTCTCACTCACTCACTCTCTCTCTCACACTTACTCTTTCACTCTTTCATTCTCTCTCTCTATCTATCTCTGACTCTCTCTCTTACTCTTAATATTTTTCATTCTCATTCTCTCTCCCTCTCCCTCTCTCTCTCTCTCTCTCTCTCTCTGTCTCTCTCTCTCTCTCTCTCTCTCTCTCTCTCTCTCTCTCTCTCTCTCTCTCTCTCTCTCGCTCTTCTCTCTCTCTCTCTCTCTCTCTCTCTCTCTCTCTCTCTCTCTCTCTCTCTCTCTCACTCTCACTCTCACTCTCACTCTCACTCTCACTCTCACTCTCACTCTCACTCTCACTCTCACTCTCACTCTCTCTCTCTCTTTTGAGTCTCACTCGGACTTGCCCACCCTACGAGAGCGACCCTCACTCCCGCTGCCCGTGCCCCGCCTCGCCACAGCTGCTGTTCCACCAAGCACTCACCAGTCTCGTATCACGTTCTATTTCCATGTGTTAATTCTTACTAATATAGAGTACAGCCATACAACCATATAGGAGGTTAATGCCTTTTATACTCTCTCTCTCTCTCTACCTCTTATACTCTCTCTCTCTCTCTCTCTCTCTCTCTCTCTCTCTCTCTCTCTCTCTCTCTCTCTCTCTCTCTCTCTCTCTCTCTCTTGCTTCCTTCCTTCCTTCCTTCCTTCCTCTCTCTCTCTATCTCTCTCTCTCTCATTCTCTCTCACTCACTCTCACTCTCTCTCTCTCTCTCTCTCTCTCTCTCTCTCTCTCTCTCTCTCTCTCTCTCTCTCTCTCTCTCTCTCTCTCTCTCTCTCTCTCTCTCGGTAAGGTGCTGGTCTAGCAATCTTGCGGACCTGCGTTCAATCCCACGCCCGGCCAGTGAGTGGTAACCCCGGCCACTCCTTGCACACAGGGGGAGGTTTGGGCAAAATAAAACAGACAGTATGTCACAGCAAAGAATATCCATTGTAACAAATGGAATTAAAACTAAATTTTTAAATCTTTAAAATCTCTCTATCTCTCTCTTTCCCCCTGTGAGGGATTCACAAAGCGGGTGTAGACAAAGACTGTGGTGCTTCTTAAGTCTTTATTCTTCGGGCAGCAAGAAGGGGTCACGAGATAGGGCACGTATGTTGATGGAGGCCAGCCGAAGGGTGTTGACGGGTTCGTGTCTCGTGGCTAACTGCTCGTTCCGACGCGTCCTGGAGGTTCCTTGGTTCGGCTTGGGTAGCGGATCTCGGCCCGTTAGGTCAACAGCGCGTCTTCCGGCGTCGTCTGGGTACGGCTTTGGGGGGGCGCCCTCAGGTCACTTAGCGTCTTGCAGCCAATATGTCTCCCGTGATTTCGTGGCTAAAATGTTCTTATTGATTGCCCGAATATTCTTCCGACACCCCCCTCTCTCTATCTTTCTCCCCTCATCTCTCTCTCTCCCTACCCCCCTCTTGATTTTTTCTATATTGTTAAGATCTATCAAATTACTTAACTAGACTTCGTTTTCTGACAAATAAATCAATTAAATTTATTCAAATTGCATTTCGCAACAAACTGAGATAATATCAATTAACAATTCCATGCGATTAATTACGACAACACTGCCATAAAATCTCTCTCTCTCTCTCTCTCTCTCTCTCTCTCTCTCTCTCTCTCTCTCTCTCTCTCTCTCTCTCTCTCTCTCTCTCTCTCTCTCTCTCTCTCTCTCTCTCTCTCTTGATTTTTACTATATTGTTATCTATCAAATTACTTAACTGGACTTCGTTTTCTGACAAATAAATCAAATAAATTTATTCAAATTGCATTTCGCAACAAACTGGGGTAATACCAATTAACAATTCCATGCGATTAATTAGGACAACAGTACCATCAATAACTTTGTTGACGCAAAGAACGAATGTTATGCGTATGGCGTCCCAACTGATTATGAAATTATACACTGTATGCTGCATGTACATTTTTATT
>NC_091578.1:14834860-14837360 GCF_042767895.1 Penaeus vannamei | reverse complement strand
AATGATGATAATGATAAAATAATAACACCAGTAAAACTTATAACATTGATAAAAATAATGCCGATAATGGTGATTACAAAATAATGGTAATAAAAATAGTAATGATGATGATAATGATAATGGTATCATTGCACTAACAATGATAATAGTAGGAATGGTGATGATAGTAAAAAATGATAATAATAGCAATAATAATGAGTATGATAATGATAATAATAGCAATAATAATGAGTATGATAATGATAATAATAACAATATTAATAATAATGATAATCATGATAATATCAACATTAATGATTATTATTATTTTTACTATTATTATTGTCATGATGATAATAACAATGATGATGATGAAAATAATAATAACTATAATAATATGGTAACATATTAATGATAATGATAATAGCAATAACAACAATAATAATAGTAAGAGTGATAATAGTAATGCTAATGATAAGAGATATAATACTGACAATAATAACAATAACGACAATAATGAAGAATGTTATTATAATGATAAGTGATAATAATGATGATAATAATTAAAATAATAATTACAATATCATTATCAATAGTAGTAATATTATCATCATTATCATAAGTAGTAATATTATCAATATTATCATTACTATTGTCATCATTATTATTTTTATTCATATTATCATTATCATTTTTATTCATATTATCATTATCAATGTCAATGATACTAGTAGTTATGATAATAATGATTATCATCCTTAATATTATTACCATCATAATTGTCACTTTTATTCTCATTGATATCATAATTACTGTTATCATTACTGCGCCATTGCTATTACTATTTTCATTATCATTATTATCATTATCCACATCATTGTTATCATCATCATCATCATTCTTATTACTTATCAGATCATTATTCTTTTTTATCATTACTTATATCATAATCATTACTATTATTCTCATTATGATTATAATTATTTTCATTATATTATTGGCATCGTTATTATTATTATCATTAACATTATTATCATTATTATTATTATTATTATTATTATTATTATTGTTATTATTATTATTATTACTATTATTATTATTATCATTATTATTATTATTATTATTATCATCGTTATTATTATTAATAATATCGTTATTATTATTATTATCATTATCATTATTATTGTTATCATCATCATCATCGTTGTTATTATCATTATTATCATTATTATTATAGTTATTGTTATTATTATTATTATTATTATTATTGTTGTTGTTGTTGTTGTTGTCGTTGTTGTTGTTGTTGTTATCATTACTATTATTGTTACTGCTATTGTTGTTGTTGTTGTTGTTATTGTTGTTGTTGTTATCATTATTTTTTTCTATCATTATTATCATCATTATTAGTATCAACATAATCATTATTATCATCATTATTATTGTTCTTGTAGTAGTTGTTTTGTTAGTATCATCATTTTAATTATAGTTATTTTTATCTTTATTAGCATCATTATTATCACTATAACTATCAGCATCATCATATAGTTACTATCATTTCTATCATTATTATTGTTTTTACTATCACTGGTATCGTCATTATTATCATTATCACCATCATAATCATTTCCATTAAAATGATCTTCACAGACATATGATAATGAGAATGACAATTTTAATAACAACATTGATGGGTATTATTATAATGATGTGGATAACAATAACTGTTTACTCGCACATTAAAGAAAAAATATTTTTGATTGCGTGAAATTGTGTGTGGTATGTATATAGATTTTCCATACTGTAATTTGGTTATTATATAAGGAAAGTTACTTAGAGAAGCACATAATATTCATGAAAATGTATGTTTATCTAAAGCAAACACACTATTGTAAGCATGTACACGCAATCTTGTTGATTAAACCCACTTTTCAATAAGACTAATTAGGTGTCTTAGTAGGTTTTCTGCCCTATATACTATATGCGTTCCTTAGAGAATAAAAATGTCAAAATAAAATTTTAATTACTTTATTTTTTTTTCTTTCTCTTTTTTTAATGATACGAGATGTGAAGATAAGAGAAAATTTCCCACAGACATTTCTTGCATTATTCTCTCGCATTTTCTTTGTTTCCTGTCAGTTTCTCTAATTGTCTTACCTTTTCTAGCATTTTCTGTCAATATTTCGTATTTCTTCTCTCATTCTGTCACATTTTTGTTTTCTTTTTCTTTCTTTCTTTATCTTTCATTCTCTCACCTTTTCTCATTCTCTCGTCCTTCCTATTGTTCTCACACATATTCTCTTATTCTCATTTTCTCTCATTATCTCATCCTTCCTCTCATTCTCCGACATTTCTCTTCCTCACAGATTATCTCATCCTGTCTCACTTCTATCATTTACTTCTTTATTCTCACTTTCTCTTATTTCCTGGACAGTTCTCACATTAGCACTTTTATTCTGAATTTATTTCCAGTTGCCCTTTACTAACATAAATGTTAGCTATATGAAAGAAACATTTCTCTTTG
>NC_091578.1:14804860-14807360 GCF_042767895.1 Penaeus vannamei | reverse complement strand
ACAGTCTTTCCTTGCTTCTGCCAACGGTATTGGATCTCCTTTAGAAAGTGAGTGTGTGCCCCATCCATACACCAAGGTATAGATAGTCCTTCCCATTCCAGACCCCTACCCTGAAAATGATTTTTTTTTTCTGACATTGTTCTCAGAGCATTGCTTTGGATTTTGCTGCTGATATTTTTAGACCCGCCCCAAAAACTCTTCAGACACCAGGTTCAGAAAGCTGAGCTCTAGAAAAACAGTGGTTGCCAGAGCTATGTTGCCAAGTCATCTACATAAGAGATGATCTTGCATCCCTCCCCAGGTGAATGTCGAGTATGTTGGACATGGGGTAAACAGGGCTGGATAAAACCCCCCCTGGGGGTTCCATTTTCAAGTGGCATGTGTTGGAAAGGGGGCCTTGAAATCTGACGGACCTTTTTTTAAAAAAGTCAGCTATCCACAAGAGTCTCCTTTTCTCCTTTGTGGTTGGGGGCTCTTGAATGGCAACGGACTTGCCAGTTCAAAGCCTTCCCAGGTCAGGAAGACAACCACGGGGGGCTCTTACCCCTTGTGAACCCGTGCAGGTGTTCATGAGGGGGCCCTTTCCCTTTGGGGCCGGATACCATCTCAGTTGTTTTACCCAAGCTGAAAGAGATGGAACGGTACTTGCCAGGCTCCTTTGGTTTTGGGATGGGAACTTTGTGGCTTGTTTCTGGGGCCCCCTGGGGGTTTTCCCCAGGTTTGTTGATAACCTGAAAAAATAAGTTCTCCTCAAGGCCTAAATGCGAAATGATGGGGTGGGAGATCCCATCAACCCCGGTCACCCAGAACGGGTTTTTGTATGATTTTCTTTTTCCCTAAGAAAAAAGGCATCCGTTTCTCCTTCAGTGCCTTTCTCTTAAAAAAATCTTTCTGGTTTAAGTTTTGTTGTTTTCTCTTATCATTGGAGGCAGTTTTTTGGTGCTGGTTCTGGCTGAAACAAAAGCACCAGTCTTTAGCCTCTGATTGTGGGGATGATGAGTGCATTTCGGGGCTTGGCGGCTTGTCGCGCCTTTTCCTAATTTTAAAAGGCTGGTCTGGTGCCCAAAGTTTGGCCCTTCCCCCCTTTTTCCTTTTACTCTGTTGGCAGTTTCCTTGGCATCCACGACACCCCTCAACAGGGGTTGTGGGAAAAATTTTGGGGCGTCGGAAGTTTTTTTCTGCACATGTTAACCCTGTGGTTGACCTCTTTGATCTCGTCATTATAGGACCAGTCTTCTTTGTGAGTTCTGGACCATGGGTGAGTTTTGGGATGGTTTGTGAGGCTGCCTGGTTTACGGGCTGGTTTTCCCTTCCTCTAACTCCCCATTTTATTATTGTTGGGTTCATTGTCTTTCAGACTAAGCCAACCCCTTCCGGAAGGAAACCAGTTGGCCTTTCTTTTTTTATTTAGGAATTGATGTGGTCTTTGGGTTGGACCTGCATCCATTAGTGTGGTGACTATGCCGTAGCGATCACTAGTAACCAAACATGACACACCACCCCTCCCATTGTTGCAGTGGTAAAGGTGAGGCTAGGACCCCCCCCTTCACATCGTTGGTTCTTTGGTGTTGAGAATAGCGATCTCAGGGAACGTCTCAAGCACTTCTGCTATGTGAATGCCTGCCCGTTCGGCCTTTTCGGGGTTCGGCATGGCTATGTGTGCTTAAGTCCCCCCCCATGATCACTCGGTCTTGTGCTGCATCCCAAATGGGTTTGATCTAAGCTCTCAAAGGGGTTTTTCTATAAATATTATATATTTCATGGGGCCCCCCCCGGTAGCTGAATCTCAACAGCAAGAGATTCAACACCATCTCCCGTGCGGCGGGGGGGGTTTGGGAAAAGGGTTTTCTTTTACCGGGGTTGGTTTATGGAAAGGGGGGCATGATATCAAAAAAGGCCCCCTATTATTCCCTGGAGCAGGGGACGAATTTCCCTTCTCGCACTTTATGGGGAAAGGGCTTGTTTTAGCCCCCAAAAGGGAGCGGGGGCCTGATGGTTACTCAAGTCACTTGCTTCAGCTTCAGATGCCCCAGTGCTGGGGTCGTAAATATAGATCCTCGTTGATTGGGGGGTTGTACAACTTCCTCTAATTTTGACCTCCGTTGAGGCTACCGAGGGTGTAGAGCCTTGGTTGGAAGTGCCACCTCGGGCCCCAAAGGGCCAGACTTTGGCTGCACAGACTCGGCCTGCACTGGGGGCTTTTTTGCACAGTCTCAGCCTGTCCCCATAGACTAGCTGGGGTTTCACGTGATGCTTCTCCCGAAGCTAGCCTGCCATCCGAGGATTTGGGGGGTGCTGCTCGTTTTCGGTTTGGAGGCCCGCTTCCCCTTTCCCTTCCGCCCCCGTTTGGGTCATACCGTCATGGCGACCTGCCGCTTTCTCCACTTCCCCTGGGGCCCCCCCGGCTCTTGCTCTTAGCTTCGCCTCAACAGGAGAGCTATCTTTTCGTCAAAAAAAGTTTTCCCCTTTCTGTGGTCTTTGAACCTTTTACCCTTTGGTT
>NC_091578.1:14794860-14799860 GCF_042767895.1 Penaeus vannamei | reverse complement strand
CATCAGATACATTTCAGTGTGGCAACTTTTGTAACTGGTTGACCTAGGCTAACTCAACCTAACCTAACAAACCATTTAAAGTAATCTAACCTAACCAACCCCCCCATGTCTAACCAGGCAAGCTGAGCCTAGCCTTCCCCCGATCTTTGAAACCACTTTATGATAACCATGAGATATAAGGATTGCTGTGATAAGGAAATTAAAAATGATTTATATTTTTTTTTGCAAATCATGAGTAGCATTATTAAGAATCTGACCCCAAAAAATTTAAAAAAAGAAAAGTTGTTAGTTTTAATGAGATAGCATGATAAGTTCAAATGGTTTTGGTGATGTAAAAAATAAAAAAAGATCTATTCCTGAAATAAAGATCAGAAATAATAATTTTATGGACATATATATTGTTATCTATGTGCCATATAAAATAATTTGCTGGGCCGTCAAAAGAGACAAAATTAATGAGATAAGCCTTATCAGTCGGGGTTCCAGATGTGGTAGAGTTAAGTTGTACACAAATTCCATGCATGAATTTATTAGTTTTATTATAATAAAAATTTCCATGTCATAGTTTGTGCTATAATTAAAGTATGCATGATTATTGATTACTAGTTTGTTTTCCTTCAGGGGCCCCAAAGTTGTGAATGAATTTTTTTTAATGAGGTCCCGGTCCCCTTTTTATTAGTGAGTGTGAATTGAATATGTATTATAGGAGTGATGATGAAATGCAGTTTTTAAAAGAATAAAGTTTAAATTATTTATTTGACAGAAAATACTGTTTTTATAACTAAAGGGTGGTTAATCTTTATGGTATGGTGCACAAACTAGGATAAAGTGAAGTGATAGTCTTGAGAGGGCAAAAGTCAGCAGTCAAAGAATATTCTGCAAATAGGACGATAGGATCAAATTAAAAAAAAAAGATTGTAAAGCACAGCTTTCCAGTCTTTTCCTCTGTTTGTGATGTTACCACCCAGCCCCCATCATCCCTCCCCTCAGGCAGTCCCCAAACTTTTCCCCCCCAACCCCGGAATTTAATTGTTAAATAGAATTTGTAGTGAAGTTGGAGACTTGGTCTCTAAAGGAATTTTTTTTAGAAAAATTTTTTATTCTCATTTAAGGGAATATAACTGTGATTATGACTCCTTATCATTAGTGGGAAAATATTTTTTTTTCCCCCGTTGTTTAGTTTGGTGAGCAAAAAATTTATATTTTTGAACATTTTGTGGGTTTAGAATATTTAGGTTAAGCTTTCAGAGATTCTAAACCTAGAAAGATCCAAGTCTCTTATGATCTTATGTGAAAGTGTAAGTGTCAAATTATTCTTTTTTTTTTTGTGTCATAACTGACAATAATTTTATAGGGCAGCAGTGGCAGTGAAGACGTGCAGGAAACGGAAGAAGCAGAAACACTTAAAGTTTGCCCCTTCCTCAGGAGGAGGAGGAACTTCCCCGGGGGGGAAATATGGAAAGACTCCCCCGTACTCATCGCCTCCGTCGCCAAAGGAAAGGTGCCTACTGGGAGTTGCTGTAATTAAGGATTGAATGTAAGGGAGAGTGAAGATAAAGGGGAATGTAGTGTAAAAAGGGATGTTAAATAAATCTGGGGGGCGAGAAAGTGATGAGTGTTTTTAAAGATAGCAAATGTGGGGTGAAAGTTTGAGTTAAAAAAAATGAGTGTGAGAGGTGAAAAAAGTAGTGGGGGGAAAGGGAAAAAAAATTTTTAGTGTGAAAAGTGAAAGAAAGTAGTGTAAAAAGTGTGAAGGAGTGAGGGAAGAGAAAAAAAAGAGTAAAAGAGAAAAAGGAATGTGAGTTAGAAATGAAAGAGAGTTTAAAGGGGGAAAAAAGAAAGTGAGTGTGAGAGAGTGAAAGAATGTGAGCATGAGAGATAGTAAAAAAAAATGAGTGGAAAGAGTCTAAAAAGTGACCATGGGGGGAAGTAAAAAAAAGTGACCATTAGAGAGAATGAAAGAGAGTGAGTGCAGTGAGAGAAAAAATAAGTTAAGAAGGGGGAAAGAAATTGAGTGTGAGGGAGAGAGTGAAAAAAGTGAAAAAGAAGAGTGAAGAAATAACTAAGAGAGAAAAAGAAATGAGCATGAGAATATGAAAGAAATTGAGTGAGTGAGAAAGGGAGCATGACAGGGAAAAAGAAAGTAAGCACAGAGGGGTAAAAAAAGTGAGCATGTGAGACAGTGAAAGTAAGTGATTGAGAGGGGTGAAAGAAATTAGTAGAAAAATGAAAGAAAGTGGGTGAGAGGTAAAGGGGTGAGCTTGAGAGAAAAAAAAGAAATTGGTGTGGGAAGGGAAAAAGAAAGTTACGTGGGAGAGAGAAAAAAAGTGAGCATGAGAGAGTAAAATGGGGGTGAGATAGTGAAAAAAGTATGAGAGAGAGAAAAAATTTAGTGTGAGTGTGAAAGAAAATGTGAGAAGAGTAAAAAAGTGAGTGTGAGAGTTTTAAAAAAAACTGATAGAGAGAGAGAGAGAAAAGGGGAAAGGGTGTGTGTGTGGATCGTGTGCGTGTGTGCATGTGCTTTTGTGTGGGTGTGTGTGAAGAGAGTGAGTGAGTGAGTGAGCATATATGATAGTCTTTAAAAATTGTATGTGTGTGCAAGGGAAATATTTTTTTGGATTATTTCTTGTATACACTTTCTTGATTTAAATTTGGGGGAAAAAAATTTAAAAAAGGAAGTATGAAAATAGAGAAGAGGGCCTTAATACAGGATATCAGTAACAAGGAGTTTTATTGGACACACCCAAAAATGGCTGAAACACTGTGTGTGTGTGTGTATATGTGTGTGTGTATGTGTGTGTGTGTGTGTGTGTGTGTGTGTGTGTGTGTTTGTGTGTGTGTGTGTGTGTGTGTGTGTGTGTGTGTGTGTGTGTGTGTGTGTGTGTGTGTGTGTGTGTGTGTGTGTGTTCTCTTTCTCTTTCTGTTTACTTTAATACAATATCAGGTATATACTCTACTTCTTTCCTTCTTTTTTTTCATTCAATTCAAACTGATTTGATGTTATCAGGTATTTTATCAAACACATATTTTTTTATTTCTTACTTCTTATCTTGGTTGCAGTTCTCAGGCAAAAGTTCAGCCAAGACTATCAAAGCCACCCTGAAACGTGGACACGGCTAAAAAGGTTTTTTCTCCCCCAGGATTCTCAGAACATGGCTTTGGAGATGCAAGTGAGTCCATAGATATTCTAATGTCTTGGCATTATTCACAGAACTTTTAATATTTTGGGGAAAACACTGGATGATCAAATTTTTTATGACAATTTTTTGGGTTTCGGATGATTTTTTTTACTTTTTTATGAATGACATGAAAAACCTGTCTCTTTTCAGTTTTATTGGGGGGCAGTAAGCATGTGTAATTGTAAGTAATTATTTAAGTTTCATTGTGCATGAAAATTAAAATTTTATTTCCCGTAGGGGAAACCACTGTGAAATACCATTATATGCTGATGGTTATTGACCCTATTTCCTTTTTATATCATATGTAATAGCTGGTGTTCAGTATACAAGTATATAGCCTGGTGCTAAAGAGACAGACCCCCCAATAGTGTCACTTTTGTAATGCATGTTGACCTGAGGTAAATAACTTCCAAATTTTTAATGATATTTCTCCCTATAAGTAGTATGACCCTGTACACATTAAATAAGACTCCTGCTACAATACGTTACTGCAGATGTTGAGAATACATGCCATATCCCCTGTAATTTTATTTTTTTTGTATGTATAAAAGTTCCCCTGCTTAATCACCATGAGGTAATTATTAGTCCAAGCTATTGCCTTTAAAATTTTTTTTATTTCTAGAAAGATGATTTTAAATATTTTGTTAGTAGTATTTTGATAACATGATTATCATAATATTTGGATTGATAATCATACCTATTGATATTGATAGCATTAGAAAAAAAAAAACTTGCAAGTTCAAGGAATACAGAAATCAGATGTGTCCAAACCTAAGTATTGGGTCTCTGGCTCCCTGCAGTCATGGAGTTAAGTAATTTTAAAAATATCGAATATTCAGTTATATTTCCGCATTTTATAGTTAAGTTAAAATTTTCAAATACATTGAATACCCCATTCAATATCCCACCAATTAACAACAAATAAATGAGCAGGTATTCTACAGTTAAAATATGGCTTTCATGTTCTTAAACATAAACATTGATGTGATAAGCTTTTACTCATTATGTTGGGCACTATGAATGAAAAAAGACAACTTGGTACACATAATATTTTTAGTCAAGATGCGAAAGTATTTAATAGAGAGTAAAAGTAATAATTTATTTTGAACTTGCTTAATTTTCATTGGTTGGTGAACTGAAATAACTGTTATTTTAATCATGAGGAATTCTGATTTGTTTGTTTATTTTCAGTATATTTTAAATTTTCCAACTTGGGATTAATGTTACTGTATATTTTTTCATGATTCAGGTTTTGATAGGCAGTAAACCTAGTTATATCCGTTTTTTGGTTCGTTATGATTTAGTCATTATAATTGATTAATGATAGAGTTTAGAAACTCAATGATGGCATGAAAGTGAAGTTTAGATCAACTTATTAATTATTGGCTTCTTCACCCCACTCCAGAAAAGGGCAAGGAGGCAGTATAGGGAGGGAAAAGATCCATGGATCGGAAAAGGGACCTTTTAGAGAGAGTGGAAGCTCTCAAAATTGAAAATCTGTCAATTATCATGAATGCAGCGCGCAAAGTGCCCAAAGATGATAAGTTTGCCCCACACTGTGCTGCAGTTAGGGTATGTGAAAGCTTGGGTAGCTTATTAAACTTCTTTTTTAATAAAATTTTTTTAAATATAAAAAATTTAGAGAATGTAAGGTAATTGCAGATGTTGAAAATTGTTCATAGTCTTGTAATGTAGAATGATAGTTAGCACTTTTTGTTTTTTTTTTGAAGCTCTAAAAGTAAAATATTTGTGTATTCTTGAATTTTTTCTTATAATCTAAACCCGTATATAGCATAAAATGGTAAAAATTATTTAACTAAC
>NC_091578.1:14770323-14790323 GCF_042767895.1 Penaeus vannamei | reverse complement strand
CTTCTCTTTTTTGGGGGCTTATAAGGGGAACTTAATCAGTTGATACATGCTTGCAGTGAGGACAGTGAAGTCACTGAAAGCTTTACATTGCTTGGCAATGCAGTCCATGTCTCTGGGCTGTCAGACCAGAAAATCAGTAGACTGATTGGTTTGGCAGCAGGAGCCATGAACTCAGTCAACAAGAGCATTTTGAGGTGCTGGTACTTGGGCAGAAGTTATTTGCCTTCAAGGCCTTTTTATTGCCAATTTTGCTCTATAAGCAAAACCTAAACACTTATCCTGTGCCTTAGAGTTGTGTATCGATGGCCGTTGTAACAAGTCCCTTCAGTGAATCATAGGGTACAGTTGGCAGAACCATGTGTCCAACTGATGGCTACAGTATAAGACATGGGACCTTGCACATTTTTTTGACTGCCAAGTCAGGCTATATGGGCACCTATCTCATTTCCCACTGGATGACCCTGCTCATCAGGTTATCTCTTCTTGAGACAATCTTGTATGGAGGAGGCCTGTGGGACGACCTAGGAAGTTTTGGCTAGGGCAGCTCAATCAGACCTGCTGTGAAGTGCTAGAGATAGGACCTGCCTGGCGGATCGCCATGAGGGACCCCCATGGCTGAAGCAAAAGGTGGATGCAGCTATGCACCACTGTCTGTGTCAGCTCCATTGATTGATTGATTGATTGATTATATCAAATTTAGGTATTCCATCAGATGGCATCAGATACATTTCAGTGTGAGCAACTTTGTCGTAACTGGTTGACCTAGGCCTAACTCAACCTAACCTAACTTAAACCATTATAAAGTAATCTAACCTAACCAAACCCTACCATGTCTAACCTAGGCAAGCTGAGCCTAGCCTTACCTCGATCTTTGAAACCACTTTATGATAACCATGAGATATAAGGATTGCTGTGATAATGGAAATTAAGATGATTTATATTTTCTTTTTGCAAATCATGAGTAGCATTATTAAGAATCTGATCCAAAATATTTATAAAAGAAAAGTTGTTAGTTTTAATGAGATAGCATGATAAGTTCAAATGGTTTTGGTGATGTGAAAAAGGTACAATAAAAGATCTATTCTCTGCCAAATAAAGAATCAGAAATAATAATGTTTATGGACATATATATTGTTATCTACTGTGCCATATAATATAATTTGCTGGGCCGTCAAAAGAGACACACATTAATGAGATAAGCCTTATCAGTCTGTGATTACCAGATGTGGTAGAGTTAAGTTGTACATCAGAATTCCATGCATGAATTTATTAGTTTTATTATAATAAAGTTGCCATGTCATAGTTTGTGCTATAATTACAAGTATGCATGATTATTGATTACTAGTTTGTTTTCCTTCAGAGTCCAACAGTTGTGAATGAAGTTTGTTTTTAATGAGGTAACAACAACGGTCCTCTTTAGATTAGTGAGTGTGAATTGAATATGTATTATAGGAGTGATGATGAAATGCAGTTTTGTAATAGAATAAAGTTTAAATTATTTATTTGACAGAAAATACTGTTTTTATAACTAAGGTGTGAGTTAATCTTTATGGTATAGGTGCACAAAGCTAGGATAAAGTGAAGTGATAGTCTTGTAGAGGGCAAAAAGTTATAGTCAGCAGTACAAAGAATATTCTGCAAATAGGAACGATAGCATCAAATTAAAAGATAAAGATTGTAGGAAGCACAGCTTTCCATGATCTTTTTCCTCTGTTTGTGATGTTACCACCCAGCCCCCATCATCCCTCCCCTCAGGCAGTGCCCAAAGCGTATACCCAATCACGGCAATTTAGATTGTTAAATAGAATTTGTGACGTGAAGTTGGAGACTTGGTCTCTAGCAAGTGCGAATGTGTTTTGCAGACTATATAACATCATTGCTATGTCTCATTTAGAGGAATATAACTGTGATTATGACTCCTGCATCATTAGTAGGAAAACTATATTTTTATACCCAGTTGTTTAGTTTGGTGTAGCAAAATATTTATATTGATTGTGTAACATTTTTGATGGAGTTTAGAATATTTAGGTTAAGCTTTCAAGAGATTCTAAACCTAGAAAGATGCCAAAGTCTCTTATGATCTTATGTGAAAGTGTAAGTGTACAAATTATTCTTTTACTTTTTGTGTCATAACTGACAATAATCGGTTTATAGGAGCAGCAGTGGCAGTGAAGACGTGCAGGAAACGGAAGAAGCAGAAACACTTGAAAGTTTCGACTCCTTCACTCAGGAGGAGGAGGAACTTGCTCGCTACTTAGGGGAATATGGAAAGACTCCGCCTCGTACTCATCGCCTCCGTCGCCAGAAGGAAAGAGATGCCTACTGGTGAGTTGCTGTAATTAAGGATTGAATGTAAGGGAGAGTGAAGATAAGGGAGAATGTGAGTGTGAAAGAGTATGTTAAAGTAAATCTGAGAGAGAGAGCGAGAGAAAGTGAGTATGAGTGTGTGTTAAAGATAGCAAATGTGAGAGTGAAAGTTTGAGTTAAAGAAAGTGAGTGTGAGAGAGAGTGAAAGAAAGTGAGTGAGAGGGAAGGAAAGAAATTGAGTGTGAAAGAGTGAAAGAAAGTGAGTGTAAAAGAGTGTGAAAGGACGTGAGTGTAAGAGAGAGTAAAAGAAAATGAGTGTAAGAGAGTGAAAGAATGTGAGTTAGAGGGAATGAAAGAGAGTGTTAGAGAGTAAAAGAAAGTGAGTGTGAGAGAGTGAAAGAATGTGAGCATGAGAGATAGTGAAGAAAAATGAGTGTGAGAAAGAGTCTAAGAAAGTGACCATGAGAGAGAGTGAAATAAAGTGACCATTAGAGAGAATGAAAGAGAGTGAGTGCGAGTGAGAGAGAGAAAGTAAGTAAGCTTAAGAGAGAGCGAAAGAAATTGAGTGTGAGGGAGAGAGTGAAAGAAAGTGAACATAAGAGAGAGTGAAAGAAAGTAACTGAGAGAGAGTGAAAGAAAGTGAGCATAAGAGAATATGAAAGAAATTGAGTGAGTGAGAAAGGGAGCATGACAGAGAGTGAAAGAAAGTAAGCACAAGAGAGAGTGAAAGAAAGTGAGCATGTGAGACAGTGAAAGTAAGTGAGTGTGAGAGAGAGTGAAAGAAAGTTAGTATGAGAAAATGAAAGAAAGTGAGGTGAGAGAGTGAAAGAAAGTGAGCTTGAGAGAGAATAAAAGAAATTGAGTGTGGGAGAGGGTGAAAGAAAGTTAGCGTGAGAGAGAGCGATAGAAAGTGAGCATGAGAGAGAGTGAAATTGAGGTGAGATAGTGAAAGAAAGTGAGGTGAGAGAGAGAGATAAATTTAGTGTGAGAGTGTGAAAGAAAATGTGAGAAAGAGTGAAAGAAAGTGAGTGTGAGAGAATTTGAAAGAAGGTAACTGATAGAGAGAGAGAGAGAGAGAGAGAGAATGCGTGTGTGTGTGTGCGAATGCGTGTGCGTGTGTGCATGTGCGTTTGTGTGTGAGTGTGTGTGAGAGAGAGTGAGTGAGTGAGTGAGCATATATGATAGTCATTAATAAAAATTGTATGTGTGTGCAAGGGAAATAGTGTTTTGGATTATTTCTTGTATACACTTTCTTGATTTGAATTGGGGAACAAATTTAAATAATAGGAAGTATGAGAAGATAGAGAAAGAGGGCCTTACAATACAGGATATCAGTAACAAGGAGATTGATTGGACACATCCTTGATATGGCTGCAACACTGTGTGTGTGTGTGTATATGTGTGTGTGTATGTGTGTGTGTGTGTGTGTGTGTGTGTGTGTGTGTGTATGTGTGTGTGTGTGTGTGTGTGTGTGTGTGTGTGTGTGTGTGTGTGTGTGTGTGTGTGTGTGTGTGTGTGTGTGTGTGTTCTCTTTCTCTTTCTGTTTAGCTTTAATATCAATATCAGGTATATACTCTACTTCTTTCCTTCTTTCTTTTTCATTCAATTCAAACTGATTTGATGTTATCAGGTATTTTATCAAACACATATTGTTTTTATTTCTTACTTCTTATCTTGGTTGCAGTTCTCAGGCAAAAGTTGCAGCCAAGACTATCAAAGCCACCCTGAAACGTCGTGACACGGCTGAAAGGTTTCTCTCCCTCCCAGGATTCTCAGAACATGGCTTTGGAGATGCAAGTGAGTCCATAGATATTACTAATGTCTTGGCATTATTCACAGAACTTTTAATATTTTTGGGAAATCACTGGATGATCAAATATTTTATAGAGCAATGATTTTGGTGTTCGGATGATTATTTTTACTTTTTTATGAATGACATGAGAAAACCTGTCTCTTATTGCAGTTTTATTGAGAGGGGCAGTAAGCATGTGTAATTGTAAGTGAATTATTTAAGTTTCATTGTGCATAGAAGAATTAAAATTTCATTTCCAGTATGGAAGCCTTACTGTAGAAAGGTACCATTATATGCTGATGGTTATTGACCCTATTTCCTTTTTTATATCATATGTAATAGCTGGTGTTCAGTATACAAGTATATAGTCACTGGTGCTAAAGAGACAGACCCAGCAATAGTGTCACTTTTGTAATGCATGTATGACCTGAGGTAAGAGGCTCAACTTCCAAGATTTTTAATGATATTTCTCCCATATAAGTAGTATGACCACTGTACACATTAAATAAGACTCCTGCTACAATACTGATTACTGCAGATGTTGAGAATACATGCCATATCCAGTGTAATTTTATTTTATTAATTGTATGTATAGAGAGTTGGCCCACAAGTGCTTAATCACCATGAGGTCAATTATTAGTCCAAGCTATTGTACCTATTTGCCACTTTCTTTTATTTCTAGAAAGATGATTTTAAAGTATTTTGTTAGTAGTATTTTGATAACATGATTATCATAATATTATGGATAATGATAATAGCAGTACCTATTGATATTGATAGCATTAGAAAAAGAAAATCTTGCAAGTTCAAGGAACTACAGAAATCAGATGTAGTCACTAAGCCTACGTATTGGGTCTCTGGCTCCCTGCAGTCATGGAGTTGAAGTGAATTTATAAAAATATCGAATATTCAGTTGCATATTTCCTTTGTCATTTTATAGTTAAGTTAAAGAATTTGTCAAGAGTACATTGAATACCTGATTCAATATCAGCCACGCAATTAAGCAACATAATAAATGAGCAGGTATTCTACAGTTAAAATATGTGCTTTACATGTTCTTAAACATAAACATTGATGTGATAAGCTATTTACTCATTATGTTGGTCACTGCATGAATGAAAGAAGACAACTATGGTACACATAATACTTTTAGTCAAGATGCGAAAGTATTTAATAGAGAGTAAAAGTAAAAGCTAATAATTTATTTTGAACTTGCTGTAATTTGCATTGGTTAGAGTGAACTGAAATAACTGTTATTTTCAGATCATGAGGGAATTCTGATTTGTTTGTTTATTTTCAGTATATTTTAAATTTTCCAACTTGGTATTAATGTTACTGTATATTTTTTCATGATTCAGAGTTACTGACTAGGCAGTAAACCTAGTTATATCCAGTTTTTGGTTCAGTTATGATTTAGTCATTATAATTGATTAATGATAGAGTTTAGAAACTCAATGATGGCATGAAAGTGAAGTTTAGATCAACTTATTAATTATTGGCTTCTTCACCTCAGCTCCAGAAAGGTCAAGGAGGCAGTATAGGGAGCGCAAAAGATCCATGGATCGGCAGCGGACCTTTGAGAGAGAGTGGAAGCTCTCAGAAGTTGAAAATCTGTCAATTATCATGAATGCAGCAGCTGCAACTGATGCCAATGATGAGCGATGCGAAAGTTTGCCGCCACACTGTGCTGCAGTTAGGGTATGTGAAAGCTTGGGTAGCTTATTAAGCTTCTTTCTTAATAAGAATTTTTTTTTAAATATAAGAATTGAGAGAATGTAAGGTACATTGCAGATGTTGAAAATTGTTCATAGTCTTGTAATGTAGAATGATAGTTAGCACTTTGTTAGTTTATTTTGAAGCTCTAATAGTAAAATATTTGTGTATTACTTGAATTTTATCTTAGGTAATCTAAACCAGTATATAGCATAAAATGGTAAAGATTATGTTAACTAACATAAGAATAGAATGGCTGCTAAGTTTCAATGTGTGTATTACCCTCAGAGATGTTCAATTAAGTGTAATAAAGCATAATTTCAGGTTGATTCAAGATCACGTTACATGAGTGTCTCCAGCCGTAGATTAAGCGAGGATGATGATGCAGACCAAACTGACAGTTGTCGTAAAGTTTCTACTGCTGAATGTCCACAAGACCGTTTAAGTTACTTTGCAAAACTTCAAAGTTTGATTAAAACTAGTACACAAGAAGCTCCAGTCCATCAGCGCCAGGTAAGGAACTGAAGTTACCATGGGAAATTAAGCACTGAGGATGTGCATGTGGTTCATAAAGAATATAGTTTTAAAGTTACTACATTTTCTTGGAAATTTTTAATATTTTGGACTAAAGACTTAGTCTTCTGTTGTTGTTGTTTATCTTCTACATCTACACTTATTGCCCTTGAAAACAAATTACATATGGTTACTTTTATCTTGTTACTGAAGAACAGTGTATGAATCTTCTTTGCCTTTTAGCTTATAGATGTATGAACATGAAAATTATGTAAATATAGCTAGATCACACAGGTTTTCTTAGGATGCTTCTGTAGGTATGAAAGAGAATGCAATTTACTGATTCTAAAATTGTTCATCAACAGAGAAGTGAAGAGGAAGTCCTGTACCAGCAGGAGCTCCATGAGATGCTATGGCTAGAATTACAAGCATGGCATGCAGGTCAAGATTCAAATTCCTATGATATCTATTTAGTTAATCAGAGAAAGCAGGTAATAATTTACATATATATATATATATATATATATATATATATATATATATATATATATATATATATATATATATATATATATATATATATTTATATATTTATATATATTTATATATATATATATATTTATATATATATATATATATATATATATATATATATATATATATATATATATATGTATATATATATTTATATATATTATTTATATATATTATATATATATATATATATATATATATATATATATATATATATATATATATTCCTTTCATTATGTTTAATTAGTTGGAAAAATCATAGTGTTCTGTCCAATGTCAAGATCAAAGATTTCTATTTAACTTGCATTGCCTTCTTCTGTCCTTGTCTCATAAAAATAATCATATTAAATGAGAATATATTGTTAAATTACCCAGAATCTTCTTTTGAGAAAATGTAACTTGATAACTAATATTTTCTCTTCCTTTCTTTCTTTCTCAGGTTTTAGATGTTATTACTGAAGTCCACAACTTTACCTTTGATTCAAACTGCACCGAGAAACACCAAGAGGAAGCAGATTTAAAGATTGTGACTGTTGATGAGCTCCTCAGTGCAGGGGAGCTAAAGATCCAAGGTATACCCGTAACAACCTCTGATTCTACAGATGGTGTTGGGTCTAGTAAGATGGCTGGGGGAGAGGATGATTGCAGTGGTTGTCTCTCCATCTGGTGCAAAATATGTATGGATAAACAAACTGAGGGACTCACTCAAGTGGCAAAGCTATTGAAGAAACTGGACTATGTGGAGTCTCTATTTCCTTCAACCAAAAAGCTGGCACTCCACTTTCCAGAGTGGGAGCATGCTGACTTTGTCAATCGTTACATGGCTTTGTGTGTTTGGTACAATGCAACGGTGCAGTTGAGAATGAAGATTGAAGTCCTTGGGAAACTGCTTGGGAACATGACTTCAGCCCTCATTCCATGGCCTACCTTCAGCACCAGCTTTACAGGTGCTGCAACACCAACTTCTAGTTATGATTCAGGGGTCCCGCAAACCACTCACTATGATGAACCCTCCCAAGAGAAAGAAACACATGTAGATAAGTCTGCATCTGTACGTTTTGTGATAGACTGTGATAAATCAGATGCTAGCTCAAACCCCTCTGATTCAAATAATTCAACGGATTCGGGTCATACCACTGGTAGTACCAACAGTGGTCTGCTAATGCCTCCTGCACCTGTTCCTCCTCTAGGAGGACTTAAGCGATGTCTTAGTGACATTTTTGTGGAAGCAAACCCTTACAGGTGAGACTTAGGTTCTATGTTATGATTCTTTGATGGTCATTTCTTTGGTTAACTTCCATATGAATTGCTTCATTACTTTGGGTTATCTGTCTGGTTTGGTAAACCAAGATTTGTAGGATGTGATATGATATTTCTTGTTTGCTTTACATAAGTGCATAAATGTTTTCTTTCATAGATATTCCTTATAAGTCTATTGATTTTCTCTTTCTCATCTTCACAGAAAATATGTAGAAAAACTTTTGAGAACCAAAGGCATGAAAAAGACATTTGATAAAGTAGCTGAGGTTATTCGCGATGTGATGTCTCGTACCATATGCATTTTAGAAGAGCCCCATCACTCTGTACGAGACTCAAAGCAACAAAAGGTATTTGATTTTTGTTTTTCCTGTTGTTTAATAGGACTATGTACAAAGATTTTTGTCTAAAGAGATAATTGTTTATTAATACCTTGACCATATACCTAACAATCAGGTATAGGAAAGCTGTATAATCTGATGAATCATATATGAAAAATTAAATATGAAAAGATCACTTACTTGCTACACCTTTTTAGCCCATTCCAGAGAAATTTAGGAGTTCCATTTTTAGTTGGACTACTGTTATTACTGCTGTTAACATTATCTTGATAGTAATGATGATAGCCTTAATAACAATAATGATAGCAATTAAAAAAAAAGAATGCTCCAATGAGTGACTTCTTGATGATAGTGCAAGTGAAGCCATCTATGTGTAAAAAAACAAGTTGAAAAAAAATCACAGTGGACAGTGGATGTAGTGAGGATCACTTGGATTAGTTTTTTTTTCACTCTTCTCTCTGTGTTCAAAATCTTACTAGGCAGCCCATTATGCAATTTTCTCCTTACCTTGAGTACCTTTTAAATTGCATGCCTTCTTAGACCATGAAAATAAGTCAGAGAAAAGGAAGTCCATTTTACAAGTGAGGACAAATAGAACTGCTAAATAATGTGTAGGAATTGTCCAGGGCACATGAATGGAATTATGAAGAACCTCTCTTAAATGTATGTATTAAGGAACATAAATGATAAATTCCTCTCTCATAATATACAATAATTCTGTTTAAGTTCAGCATTCTGAAAAAACATTCCCTTTTTTCAGAGTGCAACAGATATACCAACAATGGCATTAACAGAAAACTTAGAAGAACTCAGTAGATATGGACCCTGGATTCCGAGGTTTGAAAAGATGGAGCTTCCTCCTTTCTATGCAACATTCATTTTTTTAGCGTCAGTGTCACTTCAGATGATGAGAGAGTGCCTGAAGCTAAGGATTGAACAGATGCCAGAAAAACCATCTAGACTTAGTATTAAGGAGGTATGTATTCAATTTACTTTAGATATATGTAAAAGGATGATAATTGATTAATTGAATTTAAGAACTTTAATCAACCTAGTCTGTGTATCTGTGTCTATATATTTGTGTGTACATATATGTTTGTATGTCTTTGTATAGTCACTGACACAAACAACAGCTCTCACCCTAAATGCTGAATCTGAAAGTTAATACCCAAGAATAAATGCTTCTCCAAAATGGGAGAGAGCTCTGTCTTTTGTTCAGTGACTGTATATGTACAGATATTAATGTTGATGAGTATGATTAATACGTCTATGAATATGAATTTCTCTTTGCATTTTTTAGCTTATGAGGGAGTTCAAAGAAGGAGTCAAGTTTGCTGTTGTAGTAAGGCAGAAGTACCTGAGGGCTTGCCATGCACTCTTTGGCAGTCTTTCTCCACCACTTCGAGAGAATTTAGAGTTACGCCAGACTCAAGCAATTGAGGAGCTAGATGCTAATATAAAGAGAATGTTAGAGGTGTGTACCTAATGACTTAGACATTGTTTTTGGGCAAATAGATTGAAATAGGAGTAGTTGTATAATTTAGTATGATATTTTTTTATCAATTTTAACCTTTTCTTTAAAAAATGCTGATCAGACTTGAAACATGGAAGCATTTTTTATTACTTGCTGCAAAATGTTACTGCTGTTGCATAAACGTTTAATTTCTAGGTATATCTAGAGTGGCTTGATCAGTTTGTGTGCATGTTACACCGCGAGCCTCATGCGTCAGGTTTGCAGCGGAACTTCCTCCAAGAAGAATGGCGTTTTGTCCAAGCAACATGTCCCCACGTTAATGAGGGGGATAGTTTAGCAGCGACAAGATTTTGGTAAGTTGAGAACACAGAATGACGTTAAATGCTGATTTTGAGGATTTTCCTGGAATACTTAACTTTTTTAGCTCATAGTAATCCTATTGAAACTGAGGGGTATGAAGGCCTTTAATTTTGTGTAGTGACAAATTGTGTTCATCTTTTTCCAGTATCACCTTATTTAATTTTTTTCTTTTCTTTTCTTTTTTTTTCTTTTCTTTTCTTAACTTCTCATCTGTTCACTCTTTTCATTTCACATCTCCTCTTTGCTTTCTCTCTTTTAATGATATCAGAATTTCTAGAAGGATTGATGAACCCACTGATGCTAGCCTATCCCACATTTTTATTGTGCAACATTCTTAAAAATGCATCCTGGGTATATGCAACATTCTCCATAGATGAGCACTTTACCAGCAAAACTTTCATTTTTTTGTTCACAGCAATATAGCCTGTCACATGCTGTGTAGTGTGGGCGATTTTATTGACACAGGAATCGACGATCAGATGGCAGCCATGCAAGATTCAACTTTAGAGAATTTTGATGATGATTTTGAGGAGGAGGATATGGATCAAGATGATATCCAAAAGTGAGTCTTTAAGGATTTATGCTGAATTATAGGGCTGAATTGAGCAATTGCTTTAAGGCAAGCAAAGTGTGAAGTCAACATTGATAACAGATTATATAATACAGTATGCTGTCTTGGTCAGTGCATTTCATATTTAAACTGCGTAGTACATAAATAGTGTATGTATGTTTATTAGAGTAGTTTACATATGCCTTTTTGTCTTCTGATTGATTTATTGTTTTATACTTCTCATTCCATTGTAGGAAGAGACTTCTTCAGCGATGTAGAGCCCTTCAAGTCCTCTTAGCTGAAACACGTGAGCGTGCCTTAAGAGCTGCAGGGTTAGCCAAGATGTTAAGGAAGGACTTAGAGGTTGCTGCAGAATTCCAAATCAACTGCAAGCCTGCTGTGGTGCTAAGCAGATTAAGAGAAACAGGGCACATCCGAGTGATAGCACCACACAGCCAAAACCACTTCATATTTGTACCAGGTGTGCCTCTTAAGAAGTTTTGATAAGGATGACATTGAAATACAATGGTGAAGTTGTTTTTCTTTTTCTTTTATTATATTATGATGACCAGTTACTTTCACAAAATTCTCATGCAGCTCGCATCAAGGACAAAAAAGAATACATCTGGCACTTGCTGGACATGAGGGTTGGTGGCATAGGCATCGAGCACGAATCAGATGAAGAGGGGGGATATCTAGTCCTCATGAGGTGTGATGAGGGGGATAGTCTTCACAATTTGTGGACTGGTGATCTGATCAAGATAGAACCTACAGCAGATTGCACAATTACACTTTCTAGAGTACAGGTGACATGATTATGAATGTTATGATTATTATTCATAATCACACTTGAAGCATATATCAGTTTATGTATGATTGAATCATTACATATGAGAATTATAAATGTCAACAGTCGGTTGATGTCCATATATCAAAAGATACTGTAAAAGAAGATTATGCTTAAGATCTAAACAAAAGGAAATGTTCTACTTGAAGCTGTCTTTTTCAGGTAACAAGTATGATGGTGGTTGTGTCTACAGGAACAATGCTTGTGCCAGTCCGAAGAGAATTTCTCTACTGCATGGGGAACACTGTCATTTTAATGCACGATCAGACAACACCCAACAAAGCTATTACTCATTCCATTGACGAACTAAAGGTTAGAACACTTTTCTAAATAGACTTCTGTTAGCATAGATTTGATTAATATAAAGAGTTTTGTGTTCTTTTTCCTCTCTTTCTTTTCTCATTGCATTATATTCTCATTTCAGAAAGAGGCTCTAGAACTGTGCAATAGTCTTCAGAATAATATCCAACAGGTGGAAAGTATGACAGATCTAGAACTAGTCATGCCGAGCCTAGAAGATGGAGAACGCCGTCAGCTTCATTTAGTAACCAGAGACGTGGTTCATCAGTATTTCATGTTTGGTTTTGAGGTATGCTAAGCAGTTACTTAGTCAAGCTATACATTGCAAGATGTTATTCAGTTTTCTGTATGTTTAAAAAATTTTGTCACATTATTGTTTTTCATAAAACAAAAACTGACAGTATTTCTATCATCTGCAAATACTTTATCTCTTTTTTAGAAATTAGATGAAAGCCAATCATCAATGAATATTGTATTTTAGATATGACAGAAAAAAGATGTAGCTGCAAAACAAACACACACACACACACACACACACACACACACACACACACACACACACACACACACACACACACACACACACACACACACACACACACACACACACACACACACACACACACACACACACACACACACACATACACACACACATACACACACACACATACACACACACACATACACACACACACACACACGTACACACACACACACACACATACACACACACTCAGATACACACACACACACACACACACACACACACACACACACACACACACACACACACACACACACACACACACACACACACACACACACAGATACACACACACACACAGATGCACACGCATGCACGTGCACACACATGCATACACATACGTATACATTATACTTAAATATATATGCATACATACACACACACACACACACATATATATATATATATATATATATATATATATATATATATATATATATATATATATATATATATATATATATATATATATATATATATAATGTATATATATAATGTATATATATATATATGTATGTACATATATATATATATATATATATATATATATATATATATATATATATATATATATATATATATATATATATATATAATGTATATATGTATGTATGTACATATATACATATATATATGTATTTATTTATTTATTTATTTATTTATATATTTATTTACACGAACATATACACACATCAAAAAGTCAATTACTAATCCTACCTATCTGACCTTTATATATTTTTCTTTTGTTTTTGTAAATGCTTTATTCTTTTAAATATTGCATTTGGTAACATTGTAATAATAATTATAGCATCATCATTGATAACACTAAAAAAAAATACTTCCAAAGAACTCAAAGTAGGGGGAAGTTTGGTGAGGTCGCATAGACTACTAATTTATTCATTGGTGGCTTAGTTCTTATGAAGCAATCTGTGTATAGATGTATTTCACAAAAAATACTATAGTGACCATTATATTTTCCCAGCAGCATTGGGTTAACCTCAACTTGCTAGGTGGCACCTATTTGTGCCATGACATACTATGTCCATATATTTTGTGTGCAAGTGTTTATGCCATGCACAATTGAGCCTGATCTATGTTATAAATATTCACTTATCTGGCCCCAACTGCAATCTTTGATGAGGTATACCATTTGTACAATCTACACAAGCCATACATGCAAAGACTCCACTTTATGTTTATCATGCCATATATTGTAGTTGCAGTGAAGACAATTTTCTGAAAATTAATATTATGCTTAACCTTATTGTTAGGTATATTTTGTATTTTTTTATTTGTTATGTAATATTTAAAGAATTGATATTCTTGCTAAATTTCTTCTCCAGTATCATAAGGATGTCACTCGTCTTGTCACTGGTCATCACCGGGCTTCTGTAGCACCGCTGCTGGTTGCTCTTGCACGAATGTGGATAAAATTTGTCCAGAGTCATTATTCAGAAGG
This sequence comes from Penaeus vannamei, assembly GCF_042767895.1. Lineage (NCBI taxonomy): Eukaryota > Metazoa > Arthropoda > Malacostraca > Decapoda > Penaeidae > Penaeus > Penaeus vannamei. Next base: position 14,776,329 of record NC_091578.1, on the reverse strand, counting down.
AAGAGGCAGGCGACCGAGGTGGTCAAATGCAGGAGTTGAGTTCATTGTTTTTGTATGTGACCCACACAATACAAGGCACCTCAAAGATGAGGAATTTCAGGTAAGAATCAATTTGATTGTTCTTTTATTATAACAGTATTTTGTAATCTGCATTTTATCACATTAGAGAACTTGATTCATCTTGAATATTAATGTTATTGCATACCCCTCGTTAACACATAACAAAAACTTTTGTAGAACTTCCGAGTTGAGATTGAGAAGTGCCTGGTGTACATTGAAGGAAAAGCTCCTGAGGCCAGCCAGCCAGGGACACCATTGACTCCAGTACTGCCTAGACATCACTTCAGGTTAGTCTCATGCTTAATTGATGAAAGTTCATTCTTGAATTCAAGATTTAGGTGAATTAAGCAGGTCATATAGGTAGATCTGAGAAAGGATAAAAAAATGAATACTTAGTAATGTATAACCATTTGCTATAGGAGGAGGAGGAAATTCCATTTAGAAATTCTTTATGTAAAAGTCTTCAGAGAAATTGGAATTCATATATTCATAGCTTTCATAAAGTTTTAATTCACATGTAGTAATCATTGTGTAGATATATATATACTTTTTTATTGTTGCCATCTGGATATTAGATCATTATAGGACTAAGTCATTTGATAGAATTTTGTTATTTCGGTGAGAAGAGAGAAGGAAAACTTACAAATTAAAGTCTGCATTGGTCAAGTAGAAATGAAAGAAATTCTATTTTAGAATTACCCTAAAATAGGATAATAGCAATATTATAAAAGCTTATGCTTATTAAGCAGATAGGTATGTAATTTTGGAAATTGATATTGTGTGTCTATATATATATATATATATATATATATATATATATATATATATATATATATATATATATATATATATATATATATATATATATATATATAGACATATAGACATATATATATAGATAGATTGATAGATAGATATTGAAGAAGCAAATTATGATATAAAATGTTGTTTTTATAATGGTGTATTTTCATATTTTCAGTTTCTCCTTTAAGTAGCATGCATAACTTGAACATTCACACTGTAGAGTGTGCTTTTCTTGCATGATTGTGCTCAGCAGCATGTTGAACTTTTTATTTTAATTCCTCAAATAAACATTTTCAAAAAGCTTGCATAATTTAACAAACAGTAGATAAGCATATATATCTTTTATTTTTAGTTTTTTTGCACTTCAGAATTCATCTACTACAAGCTAAATATCTCCTTTGGTTGCTCAGACATCTTACAGGCACCTGATCAGTCTCATACATACATCAGCCACAAAACTTGGGCACACTTTTCTGCCTTCTTTCCCTTTCCCTTCCCATTCCTCTGTTGATTCAGTGTAGGACTGTCACAACACAATGTGAGGTTACAGTAACAGTAGAATTAAAGTGATTTAAACTTTATTTCGAATTTCTGCGATATATTACATACATAGTCTTCATATACAGTTTCAGTGAGTTATGGAAAAAAAAAAAAAAAAAAATGTAGATTTGTCTTAGTCATCAACCTCACTTATATATTATTGAAATAATACAAAGTTAATATCAAGTGTGAGTATAAACACAACACATTATAAAGGAGAATTTTTTTGTTACACTATTTAGTGCCCTTGTAAGATTGTAAGGGTCATCCCTTGATTCGCCACGTTCTCTCTGAAGGCTCCACATTGGCGAGTCAGGTGTAACTTAAATGTTGATACAAAGATTCCCCTTACAAGAAAATCCATGGCTGGTCAGAGGTTGAGTTGAGCCAACCAGAGCGTGATGAAATTGGACGGTGTCCAGGTGCATCTGGGCGAGGTACAGTGTGAGGCAAACTCCCATGATAGAGCAAGAGCTTCCCCAAACAACATCTTAGCAGGGGAGACTTGTAATCCCTCTTTTGGGGATGTTCGGATCATGAGGAGAACCCAAGGAAGTTGAGCCTTCCAGTCTGGCCCAGTACAATGCACCATTAATTGTGCTCTCAGAGTGTGATGGAACCCCTCCACCATGCCATTGGCTTCTGGGTTGTACGAGGTGGTGTCATGGGTAGTTGATCCCGTCAATTCTCCTAAAGACGTCCAAAGTTGAGATGTGAAAGCAGGTCTTCAGTCGGAGATAATGGCATCTGGAACGCCAAAATGAAGGATCCATCTGTGCAGTAGAGCTTCTGTACAGTCTCGGGCAGTGGTGTGCTGCATGGGAATTGTCTCCAGCCAGCGCGTGGGAATGCTCTGTGGTGGTGAAGATATACTGAGCACCATCTGAAGATGGAAGGGATCCTACCACGTTAATGTGGAGGTGTCCAAAACATTGCATAGGCTGGTGGAATTCTCCCGTGCTAGATGCAGCATGACAACTTATTTTGCTCTTCTGGCAGTCAATACAGCATTGAGCCCAAGGAATTCCATGGATGTGGCCCCAAATTGGCACTTGCCCTGACACACCACAAGGCCGTTATCATGGAGTTGTTTTACCATGACCCGGAGATGTTGGAGATCTTTGTTCTGGTCTTCAGTAAAGATAAGGAAGTCATCTACATGGCAAGCAATGAAGAGAAGGTCACGGGGATGCCTTCCATCAGACGTTGAAAGGTAGCCTCTGAATCTGGAGGCTGAATGTGGAGAAGTTAACCCAGTAACGACGGGTGTCCACATACGAGACACCCAAAAAAATAAACATTGCCGGGTGTCCCACCAATGTGACGCTGTATAGGGGCTCATGCTCCAATGCAGCAGCAGGCCACAGCCGCCCAGAAACTTTTATTTTCGGCTTCAAAGTATACTGGTGGTAATGGTGTAAGTCCTGAAGGGTGAAATGCCGTCTTGGGTATATCTTCTGGGTAGACTGGTACTTGAAAGTAGCCCTTCAGGAGGTCAAGCTTGGAGAAAACCTTGGCTTCTTCCTAACATGGCAAATGACCATGTTGGGAAGGCTATAGTGGTCTGGTTCTTTGACCAGGTTAAGACACCTATAGTCTTGATGCCTTCTGAGAGATGCCCATTCATTCCATTTCAGAGTAAGCTTGTTGTGCTGCTTAAAGCTTTTCTGGGGATAAGCACCTAAACTTGGAGTATACCGATGGGGCCTCTCATATTGATGTACTGAAATATTTCATGTTTGGCTGGCTGGCCAGGCTGCTAATGGAGTTCTGGCTGGAAAATGTCTAGGATATCATTGCAAAGGATTTTGTAAGGGGCATCTGTCCTAACAGTGCAGTTTTCTGTGTACAGGTGGTGCAAACCAAGGGGTGTGGAGTGGAAGGTTGTCATGTCCAATAGTCTACAGTTGGCAACATCAACGAGTAGTCCAGGGTGACCTAGGAAGGCTGCTCCCAGGAGAGTTGTTTTAACGTCAGCAAGGATGACGTCCCCATCTGGCTGTTAGATAGGGATAGTTTGGGTACTGTACATTGGAACAGTGCTTTCATTGGCTGCAATGAGTTTGATATGTGATGGTTGTAGCCACGAGTGAGTTTTGTCTTCGACAGTGTCTGGGAATAGAGAACAGAAGACACCTGTATCCACAAGAAACCTATGACTGGATAAGGAGTCTGTAATAAATGTGCCATTGCTTATGAGGTTGTTCATGGGACTGTCATTGGCTTTGTACAGGGCAGATCTCAAGTAGGGGGGAAGGCACTGCAGCCAAAGTTCCCACAATAAGTCCATACACCATGGTTTGTTGGTAGTAGGGTCAAGGTAACTCTTCAGGTTTTTGTAGCCGACATCCTGGGTTTGGTCCTGGTTGTCCAGCCATGCAGCAGTGTGAAGAAACAACTGCTCAGGGAATGCCTCCTGCACATAATGTGCCATGGTGAGGGGGTCTGTGTCTCTTCTCAGGCACACCGGAACCAAGATGTAGCTTCTTGTGGGTGAAAGGGGGACAGCTTCACTGCTACGACGGAGGATAGAAAGAGGGTCGACGTGTTCCTTTGTCTCCCAAGAAGTCATCTCAAGTGGCATGATCGAGTTACTTTTCTGAAGAGATGTCATAGTTCCCCATAGATATTTAAACAACTTTAAAGCAAAGTCCATTCTTATAAGACCCTAGAAATCTAAGACTTCTACTGTTGAAAAATGAAACTGACGAAAAAGATGTCGGAAATACAGATTTGGTAAAGAAAACACCAAATTATTATCCCAGCATTTTTTTTTTTTTTTTTCCATTATGAAAATGGAGAAAGGGAATGCTGTCAGTATTATTGCATCATTCTGTTTTTCTTCTCTTTTCAATATTTCTGTGGTATGTTATAACATACTTTTGAAAAAGTCATATTCTTCCTATTAATATTGAAAAGAAAAATACTGAACACTATGCACATTAAATTTTGGATTTTGCGGATTTTCATATGTATTGCATGTTAAAAGCTGTTTGACTTATTGCAAATTCATAACAAAGTATCAGGGAATATATATGTTGAATGAAATTTAAGATGTAGCATGGTCCTCCTACTACTGAGAAAAGATCATAATCATCTAAGCATGGTAAATTACGGAGCCACTTCAGATTTTGGATCTTGCAAATTTTTATTTTTATTGCCTGTCAGAAAGTGAATTATTTCAAGTTTAAAGTAAACAGAAGGAAAGTGTACATCAAAAATAGGATGCAGCTTACATAATTGAAGGATTCAGCAAGCTTGGAACAAAACCAGCATCACAGTTTAAGTTTAAGGAAATTAGGAAAAGGCTAACTATGCATTATATGAGTCCTCCGAAAAGGTACACAAACACAGGGCAGTTCACTCTTATGCACATCTTCATAAAGTTTTATTTTCAGTTTACAGATTTCTTCTTAATACCCTCACACAAACATCAAGTAAATCACTGTAAGAGTACAAGATTTTTTGAGTCAGTACAATGAAATTTTTTTCAATTGATTGAGAAAAACAAAAGGACTAAAGAGATGGCACCCAACACAATCTTCCTCAGGTCTTCTTCCACGTCATCCATGGGGTATAATGCACCAGAGAGGTCCCTGTCCACACAGTCCTCCCAGAGTGATTATTCCCCTGTGGTGAATCCTACTGACAGCCCACTCCTAAGGTGGGCACCAGGCAGAGCCAGATTTATGGTGGACAATGTCAATTCGTCAAGAGTTGCTTACCTGATGTGGCACATATATGTATATATATATATATATATATATATATATATATATATATATATATATATATATATATATATATATTTATTTATTTATTTATTTATTTATTTATGTATCTATATGTATATACATATATGTATGATATACACACATATGTATTATATTTTATGGCTTTTGCTGTCATTCATTTTATCATGTTCAATTGTTATTTCATTTCTTTCTAATGCCTCTATTGCTTTACTGTTATATTTGATACACATGCTATGTATCAGATATGTTTGAATTTTGATGTTGATATTTTCTCTAAATTGTATTTATTTTTGGCTTCCAATACCTCCATCTTGCTTTTGATTATTAATTCCTTCTTAATTGAATAAATTATTTTCAAATAACCCATTTACTGCTATATATCAAAAGTTAATGCTGCCCTCCACAAACCAAACTTTCTCGCAACATTTTCATACTGATTGTTCCAATGCAATGCTAACCTGGCTCATTTACAAAGCAGACCAAAGAGTACTTTCATTCCTTTAACTCAAAAGCAAGAAAGGATTCTTTTTAATGTATAAGCTCATATTGCTCCCACAGATTTCTGAAATTCCTTTTTGAAGATAGTATGTATCACACATTATTTTTTTCCCAGCATTGTAAGTTTACCAAGATCAGTAGTATTATAGGGTTAAGCATAATGGCTGGGAAGGTTTTTGCAGATATCAACTATGAAAAGTGATATAGGATGCTAAATAGATCAAGGGAATCGAGACTAAAGCGTGTTAAAAGTTTTTGTTGCCAAAAAGAAATTGAATGAAAAGAATGTAATTGCACAGGCCTAATATACAGTGAATTGATACAGGAAGGTGGAGAAAGAAATATTTTT
>NC_091578.1:14760323-14765323 GCF_042767895.1 Penaeus vannamei | reverse complement strand
GTAGACGAAGAACGGAACGCTGGAGTACTGCGGCTGGATGCGGTAGACGCCCGACTTCTTCTTGCCTTGGCGGAGAAGCTGCCAGCAGTCCTCGGGCTCTGCAACATGCACATTGCGCTCCTCAGGCTTTCGTTTTGACGCGGAAAGAGAGAGGGAGGGAGACAGAGAGACAGAAAGAGAAGGGGGTACACGACAAAGGATGAGAAAGAGAGAGGGAGGGAGGGGAAGTGGAGAGGAAAGAGAGAGAGGAGGGGAGGAGGGAGAAAGGTGACAGAGAGAGAGAGAGAGAGAGAGGAGGGGGGGGGGCACGCAGAGTATTCTACATTAATGTACCAAATCGATGTGGAACATATAGATGTATGTGTGTCTGTATGTATGTGTGAGTGTGTGTCTCTATGTGTGTATGTTCAACACCATCAGCCTCTGTATCCACAAATTTAATGAATAAAGAATTCAAGGATAGCTCAAGTAAGTCCTTGCAATGGATATAAGCGCACATTAATTGAATTTAATGTTTCTATATGTATTATGTACAGAGAGAGAGAGAGAGAGATGGAGGCGTGAAATGCCGGCGCCAAATAGAAATCTCAGCGAAACAAAGCAAAACGCGACAGCGAAAATATAGTTCCAGTCTCATTTCAGCTGTGCTTCAGGTACTCTAATCGTGGAGTATCGCCTGTTTCCTGTTTAGGCCTTGGTAAAAAATCCACAATGCAAAATAGAGGTTTATTGAAAATGCAACCACACTTTCGAAATCCTAATAGATTTCAGTTTCAGGTGAGACCCGAAGATGAAATTCAGGAAACGTAATTTTGATAGATCTCTCTTGCGCATTGTGTTTTTTTTTCTACCATAGTAGCAACACGGTAGAAAGTTTTACCATTCATCTTTAGACCATTGTTTCCTACATGGTATCACCTTATTTAGGAAAAGAGACCTTACATACCCTTTTCAACTTTGCCGCCTGTCCTCCCTCGCGTGCCCATCATCCGGGGCATAACGGACACCGTGGGCACCGTCTGGCTCGACTTGAGCTCGTTGAGGCTCTGGAGAAGGTACTGCTTGGACACCATGTTGCTCCGGATGTAGCCGAGCGTTCTGGGGGCACAAAGGGGCGCTCTGTGGGTGCTGCTGGCGAGGGGGGGGGGGCGCAGCCTTGGTATATTGTGCGTGTGTGTGTGTGTTTTGTTGTTTTGTTGTTTTGATTTTAATGGGGACCATGATCATCCATAATTTAACAATAAGATATGTTATATTACGGCTATGTAGCTATGTGAAATAATACCAGGTTACTGAAATATGATTTTCTCATTATATCTCAAATCTCATTAGTAGGCAAGAATATGCATCCTATACCACCATCCCCCCCACACACGCACACACATACACACACACGCACACACACACGCACACACACACACGCACACACACACACACACACACACACACACACACACACACACACACACACACACACACACACACACACACACACACACACACACACACACACACACACACACACACACACGCACACACACACACACACACACACACACACGCGCGCACACACACGCGCGCACACACACACACACACACACACACACATACATACACACACACACACACACACACACACACACACACGCACGCACACACACACACACACACACACACACACACACACACACACACACACACACACACACACACACACACACACACACACACACACACACACATACACACACACACACACACACACACACATACACACACACACACGCGCATACACACACACACACACGCACATACACACACACGTATACACACACACACACGTACACACACACACACGTACACACACACACATGTACACACACACACATGTACACACACACACTTACACACGCACGGACACACACACGCACACACACAAATTAAAGATGCAGACAAACAAACACTCAAACAGGCGCCCAATGCAACCAACCCTGTGGTGTTCATGAGCTGCGTCAGGTTGAGTCCGAGGTCGCCGAGCTCCTGCTGGATGGCCTGGGCGACCGAGTGCACGCTGAACACGGAGGCCGCCACCGCCTGCAGCTTCTGCCCGTTGTTCTCCTCCGGATCTGCTGCGCTTGTCCAAAGGGGAATTGGTGTTAAATGCCTTCAGGGATCGCTTATTCGGTGACAGAAATGTTTGGCGAAACATCAACATGGGGATGGAATTAGAAGAAATTTCAGCTTTGGAAGATGTGTCTCATGTGCTGAATGTGTCACTTGCGAAATGTTGAAAGACTCGAGCGTGGTCAGGATGGCTGGCGGAAGCAACTGACCTGTCCGGGGGAGGTCAGCGATGAGGCCTCGGAGGTCGACGTGGCGTTGGATGAGGGCAGTGATGCTGTCCTTGACGTTGTCCATGAGGCCGGTGATGCGGTCCATCTCGCTGTCGGTGGTCTCCATCCGGTGCTGGATGGCGTTGCTGATTTCGCTGAGCACGCCCTTCCGCTCCTCCGCCAGCAGCTCCATGCGGGTTAGTCTGTCGCGGGCGGGAAAGGGGGAGTTAGACGCGGCCTCGGCTTCGGGAAAGAAGGTGGATCACCAACACGTTCCCATTTGGTTGAGCTACTTGCTGTTTGTTAACCCTACGGATTCTGTAGACGCCCACCTGCCTTTTTCCTAGGGGAAGACCGCGCGCGCTCTCACCTGCCGGCTTCCTCTCTTAATGCAATACATTGTAAGACCTTAGAATCTCACCTGTAGTTGATGTTGTCAATCCGCTCTGCTCGCTGGCCTTGGAGGGTCTCGAAGGCGGCTTGCCTGTCACTGAGGCGCTGCAGAAGGAGGATGATGGTGTCCATCTGGCGCCGGGAGATCTCGGCGTCAGATATGTCTCCCCCGCCGAATCCTCCGCCACCAAAACCCCCAACAGGGCCGTATCCTCCCCCACCGAACCCCCCGACAGAGCCATATCCCCCGCCGCCTCCTACACCGCCTCTTACGCCGCCTCCTGTGTCGCCTCCTGCGGCGCCTTCGAAGACCCTTTCTTCTCCGGCAGCACCGCCAGTCTCTCGCTCTCCTTCACCCTCCCTTCTGTCACTTCCTCCTCGGTCGCCTCCTCCCCAGTCACCCCCTCCTCGGTCGCCTCCTCCCCAGTTACCCCCTCCTCAGTCGCCTCCTCCCCAGTTACCCCCTCCTCGGTCGCCTCCCCAGTTACCCCCTCCTCGGTCGCCTCCTGCCCAGTCACCCCCTCCTCGGTCGCCTCCTCCTCTACCCCCTCCTCTGTCTCTGTCGCCTCTGCCACCACCTCTCCCTCCGCCTCTTCCACCTCCTCGTCCTCCGCCTCCTCCTCCTCCTCCTCCTCCGCCTCCGCCTCCTCCTCTTCTCTCGTCTACGGCGGGAGTCTCGCTTTCACTCAGCTGAAACCATTGTTCAGAAAAGAGAACGATTAGACTGCATCCGAACACATCAGGCGCCTCGGTAATATGGACAAGGGCGAACAAAATAAAGCACTGACGTCTGACTCACCTCGTTTCTCCTGACGGTGTCGACGAAGAAGGCTTCGTCCGGGATGGCCTCCTCCATGCCTTCTGGCCCCACGACCTCCTGCCCCCGGGAGAATGGGGTGGGATGAGAAATAACGTCGAATACAATCAGAGAATTGTGCGTTCAAGATTGATTTTTTGATTACCTGTTGTGTGTGTGTTTGCTCTGTGTTGAAACGCTTGAACGAAAAGGCCGATCTTGTGTGGTGTAGTAAAATCACTCTAAAGGTTTGTTTCCTTGATTTAATACTAATAATTTTAGCCGGATTTCTCGGTGAACAAAAAAACTGAAATTGGGAATTACTTTGTGTGTGTGTGTGTGAGAGAGAGAAAGAGAGAGAGAGAGAGAGAGAGAGAGAGAGAGAGAGAGAGAGAGAGAGAGAGAGAGAAGCAACATTTCAGTGTCTCAAGCATAGAGCCTAAGCGTAGCTCATCTTGCTTTCTTTTGTGTGTGAGTTGTCTGAACATGTCGCTTGAAGGTTTTTGTCGTGTCTGTTCAAGTGGTTGTTCGGCCGCCTCATTTTTGCTTCTGAACTTGACCTTCGGCGCGTTTAGAGTGAGGGCCCTCAATCTCACGCTTTCAATGTCAGTGTTATTATCCGTATATTGAGTGTGTATGTGCTCATGTGTTTAGTGTGGCTCACCGGAGGAGGTCTGATGAGTGGGCGTGTGTCCCTGCCCTGGCCGCCCACGAGCCCAGCTAGCATGAGCAATACCGCCCAGGCCGCCCACGCTCCCATGGCGAGTGATTCACACTGATGCCACGAAGTTCACGATTCCGTCTGGGTTGCCTGGTGCCACCACGGCTCTCGCGCTCACGTCCTGGCACCCTCTGTCCCCGAGTGCTGCCTTGCGTCGCCTTTACCTGCCGGAGAAAGCAGCCGTGAGCTCCGCGAAGGCTGGTCACATCATCACAGAGGAACCAAAGGCTCGGGGGAAAGTGCCAAAAATTACGCAACTACACAGCTCAAAATTTCCCGCCTACTCTTGAACAAACGATCGTCAGGTTCACAGGAAAAAGTTTTCAGAGCATTCACAATAAAAAAAAAAACATTATTGAATGGTCGGTTATAAACCCATGTAGTTACCGCTTGTAAATAACACATCACCTCTGTGTTCATGCTTGACTGAATTACTTAAAATCGTCGAGTAGAAGATTATTCGAAAACTGAGTATACAATGAAAAATCCACTTTCCGCAAAGAATTCAGCCTTCTGATTCTGTTCAACCAAGGCCTATTACACTTAAGGTACGAATCGCAACAGGGCGTCCGAGCGAGAGATCCGTACATGGCTGGCGACGGGTGTCCACAGCACGACGCGCGGTGAAGGTGTGGGCCCAGGAGCGGACGCTGGGGCCTGCGTGTGCGTGTGTTTGTGTGTGTGGCTGCTTCGGAGAGGACACTAGAGTGGCAGAGACAGAGGACGAGGGGAGTGCCAGCCTTGTCCTTCCCCCACT
>NC_091578.1:14747823-14750323 GCF_042767895.1 Penaeus vannamei | reverse complement strand
GCAATGTTAAGTTTACATTCAATCTTAACATTTGTTGTGAATATGTAGTGGTAGGCAAATACTTGATCCAGTATTATATGCCTTTGTTTTTATTTAAAGTTGCTCAGATTTAATGCTTAAAATTTTGCAGGATGAAATGCTTATGTTCATGGAATACTGTGATGAAGGAACTTTGGAGAGCTTGGCCACCAGTACAGAAACAGGTCTTCCAGAGGAGATAGTTCGTAAATACACCAGACAATTGCTGGAGGCTGTACACTGCCTACATGATCATGGCATTGTTCATAGGGACATTAAAGGTAGATCTGGGATAGAGGAAAAAAATGTTTTTTGGGTTGATAATACAGTTTTGGCTTTTGTTTTGAAATTTTGTTCACTTTATACTTGTTATTGGTGGTCTTGCATATATGTAGTACATTTTGTATTTTGATAAGTACAGATGTTTAATGTTTTTGTTTTTGTTATTTCAGGTGCCAATATATTTTTAACAGAAGAAGGAAATGTGCTGAAACTAGGAGATTTTGGATGTGCTGTGAGACTTCGAGGCCACCAGACAGAAGTTGGAGAGCTAGGTGGCATAGTTGGCACCCATGGTCAGTAAAGTTTTATTTTGTTTTCTCTTTTCTATTTACCCAAAGATCAGGCAAGGAAATAGAAAAGTTTTTAAATGTTTATTCTTACTCTGTCAGTAGATCAAATAAAGATTTCTTTTAGATTTTTTTAGATATTAGATTTTCTCTTTAACAAAAGATTAGTCAGCAAACAAACACCAGATTAACATATTATCTTCTTGTACCATCTTTCAGCTTACATGGCACCTGAGATTTTCCAGTCAAGTGAGGGCCATGGCAGAGCAGCGGATGTGTGGTCTGTGGCTTGCGTTGTGATTGAAATGCTAACAGGAAAGGTAAGAGTTGTAAGAGTTGTTTTTGGGGGTCATCCCTTTTGTTAGATATCTCCTTCTATTAACTTTTTTTCTCTTCAGTTGCTTCTTTTCATTTTTTTTTTTCTGATTTCCAGTGATTTACCTTCCTTTCAGGTATCATTTTTATTCTTGCCAATTATTTATAAAAAGTTAACATCCTTATGTCATACATTTATACATAGTATACGTAAGGTGATATATCATAGTTTTAGCAAAATGGTAGCAGTAATAAAATACAATCATAATTTTTTCTCTTAAAATAAAGACTAGAAATTGCAAAACATATTCTTTATGTTGGCTACAGAGACCTTGGCCTGAGTATGACAGCAGTGTGCAAATTATGTTCCGTGTTGGGATGGGACAGTCCCCATCCGTCCCAAGCAGTCTGTCAGAAGAAGGACATGATTTTCTTGCTGCTTGCTTTGTCCATGACCGTAAGAACAGAGCTACTGTCGCCCAGCTCCTTGACCATACATTTGTAAAGGTGAGAACCATTTGTTTACCTCTTCCACTTTAATTGATATTATTATTGTTAAAACAATGGAAATTAACCAGTTATAGTTGCATTTTTCAGGAAAGAAATAGTAACCAAAAAGAGAGTATAAAGCTAAACGTGCAGAAAGTTATTAGATTATATGAAATAAAGTTAATTCATTAAGGAAATTACAGGAGACTAATAACAAGATTTTTTTTCCTCTCTCTCTCTCTCTTGAAGAAAGATTTTTAAGTGAAATTCATATATTTCTAATACTGTGAAGCACAAAAATAATGAGGTTATCCTCAGTAGTGTTAAGATACAAATATCATGTCTTGGGCATGGACAAAATTATTTGGAATACTTACCAGGAAAGACAAGAGTTTTTTGAAAATACTGTTTTATTTGTATTGCATTTAGAATGAATATATAGATGTAATATATATTGTCCTGTTTATTGGTATTTTTACTGTGAACTTTATAACCAGATTAGCAAGGATTGATTATTGTAGGTGACCATTTTCACTCTCAGATCCCAGTAATGTTTAAGTACAGAAACCTTTGAATTCAAGATGACTAAACCAAGCAGCTCTTTCCCACAATTCAGCAGAGTAATACCAGAAATATAGATATAGATATATGTTGTTTTATGTCAGATTCTGTATATATAACTCCTTGATCAGCATGCTACTTCAAGTTGCATGCTGGGAAAAATGTATATGTATTACTAAGAAAAGAGAATTATTGTTTGATCTTCATGAGTCAGCTTTAGGATTGACTAAAGATGTCAGGGTCAGCTTTTATAGACATCTTGCTTTCAGAGATTCATTCCACTGATATATGATACTGACCTAGTAATGCATGATTATATCAGCATGTTGTGGATTGCATGTTAGTCTTTTCGCTTATTTTATTGATTATTCTATTGGCTGTTCTCTTCTTAATAGTGTTACCTTTATCATCTCCAGGTTGATACAGGAGAAGACTGTACTTCATTACCACTCTTCTCCCACCCACCTTTCGTGCCTTACATGAAGCTCCTGTCAAACAGCTGATTCGTCTGAGTCTGCAGGGAATAATATATACTTAAAGGTGGCCAT
>NC_091578.1:14700323-14715323 GCF_042767895.1 Penaeus vannamei | reverse complement strand
TCGAGCCCGGTTGTCTTTTACTGTCCCCCAGCAGTAGTTTCAGACACTAATAATGACCAAATATTCTAGGCAGAACTTTTCACATTAATTCTGTATCCACAAGATAAGACAACATTTGAGAGAAAATAAAATGCAACGGAAAAATATGCGAATCATTATGTGACAATCTTTACCCTGACCAAGTTTTTTTAGCGTCTAATAAAGTTTTCACCATTGTCGGCAGGTTAAACGCGTCATTTGTAGATTATTCATTTTTCAGTAACTGAATACATATGGTTAATGAAAATATTCATAAGGCTTAGGGACGAATATAATAATTTGCCTTTTGGATCACATTTATATATATTTCATGCAACTATGTGCATGTGTTTTGTGAGCGAATGTGTATGTGTGCAAGCATATTTTGAAAGTTGTTAGTGTATATTTTAATCCGAATGTGCATATACTTTAAATGTTTGTGTATGCCCTGTAGTTGTACAGCATCCTATGTTGATTAAAAAAAGTACAAGACCAAGAACGAGCAACAGCACATGCTCTAGAGCTGGGGTTCCCAACTTAGGGGTCATGACCCTAAAGGGGGCCTATGGAATATTTTCTGGGGGACCATGGAGCAATATGAATATTATAGCCAAATCAAAATGAATTTTGTCTCGCCTACAGTATTTACAAATATTTACCTCTTAAAAACAAATATATCGGAATCTTTCCATATAGCGTTCTTGTCCTACAGCTATTGACATAATTATACTCCATAACAATAACTGAATCTGAAAAGTTATGACTGAACGGGGCCATGGAGATTGCCATACATTGGTCAAGGGCCAAAGAACAGAAATGGTTGGGAACCACTGCGTCTACAGTAATGAAGCTGGCTTAGAATGAATAATATTCAAGGTACATCTGTGTACTGGCTGGGTGGCATTACATCTAAGGTCATATAGCACTATAGGAAAGTATATTAAAGGAGGGGTGAAGGGTGATAGTTGCTATGCATCAACTATCTGGAATGATCTTGTAGGGTTAATGATGGGTAAATAAGTTGCTGTGTGAATGGGCTATGATGGGTTTAGGTAAGGGAATTACATAAGTGTTACACGTGTGTATCCAGGAGGGAGTGGAAATGATAGAGGGGATGGAGGGAGGGAGAACCCAACAACAAAAGCGATGTCGCCTCGCCAGACCTAGCTTGGAGAGATCTTGCCCTTTTTGCCCTGAAAGGTGGCCCACGTTCAAACAACCTGGACATAGTTAGAAAGGGGGGGGGGAAGGGGTGATCTGGATTCGCTAGGCAAAGCAAGGAGTGGGTGTTCGGCTGTTTCAGTTACATCTTATCGAGGCTACCGTCCGCAACCCACCCCCCTCTCTCCCTCTCACTCTCTCTCTCCTCTCCCCCCCTCTCTCCCTCTCACTCTCTCTCTCCCCTCTCCCCCCTCTCTCGCACACACAATGAATAATGTATCGTTTTAAATAGCGCCTCTTGAGCTACCAAACATTAATAAATGGTTTAGGTATCGATTCCCTTGTTTTCCTTTTATTTCGTTTGGGTGCCTCCTACGAACCACGACCTCCAGTCGCGTTCATGAAACACGGTGAGGTTGGGGTCAGCTTGAGTATGATGGGCCACTTGGCTCCGCCACACACAATCATATACTTATAGAAGGAGAATGTGTGCAACGGTGCAGTAATATAATGATGGTAGGGTATATATGATGCAGGTGTTGCGAAACATACTATTAACATATTTTTAGTGTCAAATTATTAGGTGACAGTGTTTACACGGGCAGACTGGGCACTTCCCAGCGAATCCTTTTCCCGGCTCATGCTTGCTCACTCACCTCGCGAAGGTCCGAGTCTAGCTTCACTCTATCCAAGGCTAAGGGGATATTCCCTTAGCCTTGACTCTATCAATTCTTACACCTTTATTTGTCGTTTCAGCAGCTGATGGCCTACACCTTGTCGATGTCCCCCCTCCAAACTGTTCAAGAAACCCATTGCTTTTGATATCCGTCTTTTAAATATTCATTTCGTTATTTTTGGTAATGAAATAATTGTCAACATTTGAAAATATAATGGCGCATGAAATAATGTCATATTATTATTCCAAATAACATGACATTATAACATATTATCCAAATACCGGATCCAGGTGATATAAGACGGAGGAGAGTGAGAGAGAGTAACTGCTTAAGATAATGCAGAGCCATATATTAATATACATCCTTCATATATGTATGAAGGTTATTTTCGTCTGAAGAATAGTCAGTTCCAACAATATTCAAGTTTATATAGAATATATGACAAGGAATTGAAATAGAACGATGCGATAAGATTTCTTGATAATCATTTTCGAAAAAATATACGATAACATTTCTTAAGGTAGGTTTCCAATATATCCATCAAATTAACAATTAAACATGAATAAAATTGATCTCTCTCTCTCTTCATATATATTTGTCATTATTGCACTTCTTCGCTTGATTTCCGTATCTTCCTCCTCCTCACATTCGAACCATCCTAACTATGCCCTGGTTGTTTGAAGGTGGGCCTCCTTTCAGGGCAAGAAGGACATGATCTCACCGAGCCAGGGCTGGCGAGGCGTCACCGCTTTTGTTGCTGTCAGTACGTATAGTTGGAGTTAAGGGAGTGGGTTGTGTTGGGAGGGAGTAGAAGAAGGATTGATATCGGTAGTATCATCAGGAGGATGGATATCGGTGGTAGGCCGAATTGAGGAGGTTAGGTTGTGTTGAGAGGGAGTAGGAGGGAGGGGTGTAAGGGGAATATTAGCAGGAGGAGAGAGAGAGAGAGAGAGAGAGAGAGAGAGAGAGAGAGAGAGAGAGTGGGAGAGAGAGAGAGAGAGAGAGAGAGAGAGAGAGAGGGGGGGGGAGAGAGAGAGAACCAGAGAGGGATATCGGCAGTCACTTCAAGTATGAAGGGAGCATGAGTTGTGGAATTTTGTGTCTCAAGCATATAGTTTTGGATATCTTCCAAATGATCTGCAGTGAAGTTGATTGGAGAGTTTTGTGAGACAAAGGTTTTCTTATAAGGGAGGGAAGTGGAGACTTCTGTCTGAAGAATAAAGGCAAAGGTAGGTGAAGCAGAGTGTGTAGCAGCAGACGTTTAGTCTGCTGCGGGTAGTGCGGGGAGTTAGAAGGGAAGGTGTTGGGGTTGTAGTTGAGATTGGAGTGTCTGGGTTTAGAGTAGCAAAAGAATTTGACTGGGGGAGGTAGAATGTAGAAGTGGAAGTGGGGAAGTAAGTAGGTATATGGGAGGGTGTAGGAACATCTAGAGGTGGAGAGGAGGGGCAGAGCGAGCGACATATCTATAGTAGGGAGTACAAGAGAAACCTTGTTGGCGTATTTCCTGTCTGGCTTCACGTCGAGTGAGACCATTTTTGTATCTGAGAGTTGCTACCTTAGACTCGAACTTGTAAATGGGACAGCCTCTATAAAATAAATTATGGGGGCCGCCGCAGATAGCACATGTACGTGTTTGTGCAGAGCAGTTTGATCGGTTATGACCAGGTTGAGCACATTGGGGGTATCGGTCTGTGGAACGGCAGTATTTGGCAGGATGTTCAAATCGCCAACAGTTTTGACATGGACGAGGAGGTTGGTATAGTCGAACAGGGAGGGATTGTCCACCAATGTAGATACGAACGGGAAGGTCATGTGTACTGAAAGTAATTTTGGCAGTGTTGGTGGGTTTCTTTCGATGACCTCTGGGAGGAATGGTTTAGCAATGTACTGATTTCACGTCTTGGTCTTTAAGGCATTCGAGTAAGTCTTCTCCACAGTCTGGCCAATCTTTGGCATCGACTGGACAGTTTGCTGGGGAGATAGAGACAGTTCCGGTACAAGTATTAAGAGTTGGATGAGGTTCTGCAGGAATGGAGTTGCCAGAGTGATCGGTTAGATTTGATAAAGCTATAGCTTCAGTTTCAGATCCGACTGTTACGAGACGGGAGCGATCGCGTCTGGTATGGAAAGGGACTCTGCCCACTTATTTTTGGGAGGCATTGTTGAAAGAGAAGTGTTGCCTGAGTAAAGAGCTGTAAAAAGGATTACGAAAAATCGGCCCCATTTAGCTGGGCTCAATAGAGTATTTAAGATATCGTAGGGTTGGTGGTCGTAGAAGGACGGGAACGTGTGGAAGAGGGTGTTGTTGAGGGGGTAGTATTACGGAGATGGAGAATAAAGCTGTAAGGTAGTAAGAAGGGAGGTTGGGGTGTTTGATGGAGAAGGTTGTAGGGGTAGAGGTGATGAAGTTGAGGAAGTTGGGAGAGTAGGAATGTCTTCTGGACATAATGGTGGATAATGCACTTGTAGGCATTGAGGAGTGGGTAGTAGTTTCAGTGTTCAAAGTCGTGGTCAAAGAAACACAGAAAGATGTAGGGAGAGAAGACCATGCAAAATTAGTTGAATCGAGGGCTTAACCCCTAGGCAGGGGAGATCCCTGCATTGGGTCTCAGTCTCCGTCTCCTAAGCCTCCCTACGACAACAAAGGGCAAGGGATTGGGGGGGGAATCTTTCTTAAAGACTCCAACATTACTTCATAAGACTAATGTGCAACATTTTCTAGATACACCGTTCTCTTGTTGCATAGTTAATCTGTCCTTCAAAAAGTAGTTCATAGATGACTAATTTGCTAATAGTTCACCGTATTTAAACCGAATGGAAAATATAGGGCCACTTGCAACTTGGCATATGAAGGCATGAAAGGTATTCCCAATGTAATCTTGTAAATAACAAGTATTTGGGTTGATAAATTTTATGTGATTGACAAAAGAATTAATTCAGATCCAAATGATCAAATCCAATACTTGATGTTGTAAACACAAAGGTCTTATAGTGATAGGGATGAAGTCCTAGGTAAGTTCTTTTTGGTCCACATGGCAATGTTTGTGGATTCCCACAATGGTTAATGGTCAAAACAAATAAATCTGCCAGACACTATGAAGAGATATTGTGGTGAAAAAAATAAATTATGAATAAGATATAAGGTAGTACACTGCTGTAAGTTAGTATGGTAATAAAAGTCTACAGAGAAGAGCACAATGCCAGTCTTTCATCCTTTCAACATGGCCCTCACACTTTAGGATGTAGACAGAAGGGGATGAAGAAGAGAAAGAAAGGGAAAGGGAGAAAAGAACAGACCATGCAAAATCAGTTGATTCAAGGGATGAGGTCCAAGATAAAGGGGTGATCCCATACCTCAATCACCATCTCCTAAGCCCCCACATGAAAACAATGCATACAGGATTGGAAGGGGAGATTAGTAATGAGACTTTGTAAGGTAATATAAATATATCAACACATACACATGCCATGCAGGCAAATTTTTAATGTTTAATGTTTGAAAATAAATGTGCTACACATCAGAGGTCATATAGCACTATGGTAAAGTATTGCATCAGAAAGGGCAAAGGAGAGTTAAAGATTATGATAAAATGTGTTCGATATCAAAGGTTTAAGAACGTTATAGGATAATATAGTTGTGAAAAGGGGGATAGGGGAGCAAGTGAACTAAAGCAGAAATTAGTATAAAGAGGAGGGTAGGGCGATTGAGTGAATTATAGTATATCTGTCACTGGGGCCATGCAGGCAAAAAAAAATATATATATTTTTTTTCTCATTTCAATTCAGCAACTATGGTTACTATTATGATACTGTTACTCCACCCAAGTTTTCTGTTTTGTGTTTACATGAAAACATTAACAGGTTTGTATTGATTAGTAATACATTCAAGTATATATAATTTTGAAATCTGCAAAATCTCTTGTCATCACCATCAATGGAAGTGGTTCACTTTATTTTGTGCAATTATAAAAATGGGGCACCATACAAGCCATTGATTCTTTTTACAAACTCATTAATGTTATTCTTTTCTTATTTCACATTATAATCTGTTTTCACTAACCTACATTAAAGAAAACTAGTTGTAAATAACAAGCATAAGCTTTGTCAAAGGGAAAAAAGTAGCACATTCAGTAACACAAGCAGCCCAAGATTGGATGTTATGTCCCCCCCCCCCCAAGATATTTCCTGATGAAATATGTGTGGGTTGGATTTCATACGTTTAGGTATGGTTTATGTCACTCAATATACATTCTTCAGTAGTAGTAATAAAATTACTTTAAAATATCACTGTCAAGGTATAACAATAATAAAATAAAATGTAATGACCATTAGTCACAGTTATAGTGATAGCGAGTCATTCTAATAGTCATAGTGATAGCAAGTCATTGCCATGGTCAATGATAGTAAGTCATTATCAAAGGGATATAGGGATAGTGATAGTGAATCATAGTCATAGTGAGTCACTTTCATAGTCATAATGATAGAGTCACTGTTGTAGTCACAGTGAGTCATAGGCATAATCATAGTAGTAGTAGCAGTAGTATGAGTAATTGTAGTAGTAGTAGTAATAATAATGTATAAAGTCAATCATAATAGTGAGGCTCATATGCTACAGCTCATGGGAACTAGGTATCTCAATTTTAAACGTGGTCTACTTCGACGTGGGAAAAAATTTCACTTGGTGTACCATGCACTATTTTATTAGTCACTTAGCACATTGCCTTTACAACTGTCATTCTCACAATTTAAACACTTGGAATAATATAAAATCACTATTATATTACTCTCAAAAAGTATACTCTCAGGTTCTCATATAGAAAATCTAATTTAAATAGTCTAAATCTTTTTCACAACATTCAGTTTCTACTGGTAATCTAATGTCAGTCTTTGATAACAATTCACTATCTGGTATTTGAAATTCAGAACTTCTTCACGCAAGAAGATCCCAGCATTTGAAATATTCCTCAAATAAATAGCTAACTTGAAAACACTGAACTCAAAAATTGTTTCTAATGTGCTCACTTTTCTAAGTGCATTCACACATTTTCTGTTGTTGTATACATAATCCATGGATATTACACTCTGGACACAGCAACCATTGTTTCAATATCTCCAGCACTATGATAACATGGATTTGGCTCAAATTTTTGGCTTATTACTGGAATTAATTTTCCCTGTCAAGCACTGGCCTTCTCCTTTTTCCTCTCCTTCTCCTTCTCGTGGCGGGCTCGAGCCTTTTCTCTAGCAGCATGATAAATTGGGAGCAGCTTCCCTTCCTCAGCTAAAATTTTCATCATATTGACTATGAGGGGAAGGTAGTTGTGCTTGCGGCGGATGTTCTCCACCTGCCACCTTGATCTCTTGCCTTCTTCACTCTCCAAGGAAGCTCGGAGTTGTGCCAGCTCCTCTTCGTGGACTGAGGTGTCCATGCCACTCTCCTGAGAAAAGGAATGGAGAAGACCAGGATTGGTAAAATATGTTTCATTGGATAAATAAACAAATATTGAAGCAACATTAAATTTGCATTAATGGGTGGTTTTGTCAAATATATTCATCCTCATAGGATGTAGGTTAATGTTTGAAAGTACAGTTAACATATCTGTCAAAAAAAAAAAAAAAAGATTTCACTGGCATAATTATCTACTAAGGAAAGGATCTATAGGGCTCTTATGGCATAGAGGACTAAATTACAATTTTGATCTTCATGCACACCAAAAAAAAAAAAAAAAAAATCAATTTGTTACCTCAATCTGTTTTTGGAGTTGGGCAATAGAACGTTCAATGACCATCTTCCTGTCGCTAACCAGTGCCATCAAATTAAAATGAATTTCTCCTTCTCCAAACCTGAAAAAGTACAGTTGTATATAAACAATACTTCCAAAACAATTGCATAAACATTTTCTTTATAAAAATGGACAAAAATATCTATCAGACAATAAATATAGCATCTTTTGCATAAATCTATATTTATTCAAAATCCCATACTTCTGAATTCTCTGTTGGATAACGGGCTGCACCACTGTGAGCCAGTCTGTGCCGGGGGAAATGGGGCCTAAGTCTATTGGTCCATCCTTGAGGCCATCAAGCTCATAGAGACGCCCCTCAACAGGAATATATCCAATAAAATGATATACATCATCATCTTCACTGGGCTGCTTGCTTTCAAATTCAAAAAGGGTTTGCCTGAGAACAGAATATGTAAACACATTATTACAAAATTTTCATATCATCAGAGTCAACAATTACAAAATCTTATGGGTTGTTCTTTTAGAATGGTGGCTAATGCATATTAGACAGAAATGTAAATCTCCCTGACATGGACATTTAAATGCTTTAGCTACTACTACATCCTTGTATTATACAAGCTTTCAAAAAAAGAAATAAAGTTAAAAGTGATGTCATTTTTAAAAATGCTAGTTTTATTTCTAACGATGTCAATGCATATTTTAGTCATTATACATATCAGTAAATTTATTATCATTCTATGGGGGTAGCATAAAATCCACAAAAGTCAGATATCTTACCTAGCAAACGAATTATGAACGTTCCGAATTGTATCCGAATTGGAAAGAGCTAAGCCTTTCATGTGAGCATCAAAGGTCTGTGTGAATTCCTTAAATTCTGATAATGTTGGACCTAGCTGTACATCTTGATGCTTGGTGTTTAACAATATGGACAGAATTGCTTGTGTTGCACAGGCATTGTTTATCATCTGGAAGCACAAAAATATTTTTATATGCCTCACTCAAACATTTTCAGGAACATTAAAAATGATTCTTATTATTTTGCATCAAAGTCTACTTATAATTTGACCAAAGTGAATAAGTTAAGACACTGAAGTAACGAGCCATTTTATAATATATAGTATTCTGTCATGATAACTGAACTCTGAAGTTAAATGGTTTTGTCATAACAAAGTACATAACATAAGATGTTTAAAGAAATGTAGTCAAAAATGTATGTAAAATAGACAGACATAAGCTTTACTTTTTTAAGTCTAGAAGGAAAAAAAATTGAAGCCGCCCACACGAAAATAATCTTTTACCTGTTTAGCAAAGAATATCTTATCCAGGCGATTATCCTGGACAACTGTACCAGAAGGCTGCTCTTCCTGCTGCCATTTGAACAGGAAGATCAGCCCATGCACTGGCCTGTAATCAGAAGGTCATTAACTCTCAACTCATATGTTTTTTTCAAATAAATTGCATTCAATGCCTGCCTTTCTTATGGATTTAAAATACCTTATCAATACAATCAAGGAGATACAAGCTTTCATACAATGCACTCAAAGATAAGGTGAATAAAAGTACTTTCCCTTTTAATTATTTCACAGTTACTGACTAAAAAGTTCCTGATGCTGAAATTTTAATCACTTACTTGAGTTTGGCAAAGGATTCTTCATCAAGACTCCATAACTCTTCAACCTGGACACCCTTGACCCCTGAAAGAAATTTTTCACTAAAAAATTGTAACAATTTTAATTAAAATTGGTAAATATAAAGAGAACTCCTTTATATGTATATTTCTTATTTATATTGAGAGGAATCATATTTAAAGACTTACTAATAAGTCAAATGAAGTCAAACTAAGTCTAAAGTCTTTTAAGTAATTGTGGTCTTACCTTTGCTTTAGGCAGACTATTTTTTTTACCTAATACCATTATTATGTACTTCCCCCTCTACATCTACACAATTAAGGCTATTGACATATGCTAAAGCTAGTAATAACATATGCAACTAGTACTTGTATAATAATGTGGCAGCTGTTAATCCCTAATGGAGATGCATTCTACTTTTCAGGGGACCGTCCCAGATGGGGGGGAGGGTCAAATTGAGTTAGCTAGCGTACAGTATAGGTACATGAATGAGGAAACAACCAAATGAGTATTAAAGCCCAGCTATGGCTAGTTCGCGGGCAGTGATCGCGAGACCTGCTAAACACCTGGGCAAGTACACCGCTAATGAGCGCCCAGGTACACCTACATGGACTTTTGCTTGTTGCAATTGTGCATATAGCATTTGATTATGACATTGTGCATAGGTATGAGTTCATACACGTTCAAAGAACACTTTCATACCAATATCAGAAAAAATTATATCACAGTGACTTATGACGAAATATTTTGTGAAATATATCTAAAAAATGTTTTGTGTCCTTTTACACAGGAAATATGCTTCCATCACGACTCCCTGGTAATATGTTGTAGCTTATGAAGTGATCTTACGTATACAGAGTAAGAAGCACTAATGTTTGAAAATAGCCGTATAAGTAAGGATTGAAATATTTCCAATACAACATCGGTAAATTTGATTTGATTTGTAATTGGTCATTACCACTGTAAAGGGCAATTAAATACAAAGGGTACCTACAAGTCGGATTTTGATCTTCGGATGCATAAGCAAGATACTGATTATTTCATATTTAAGATGAGAATACGCAGTAATACCTGCTCTGAAATAAAAAAATATAAGGAATTTTGAGCTCGTTTGAGTGCAGAGTCTTCGTCTGGAGTTAAATAAGCTATCGAATCTGTTTCATGCCTTTCTGATAAAAGATATTGCATTTAGACGTTACTGTAGGTCTTAGGTACCATAAATTCTCAAATATCCAACCACACCTTGGTGTCTACATGATTTTATGCACATCTTAGTAAAGATAATTGGTACAAATGGCTAATCAACAACAACTACACTTGTTTTCCATTGCAATCTGTTACTAATGATAATTATCAAAGAAACTGGTTTGTAGGGATAACTAATATAATTTATTCCTTTATAGAAGTTGATGTATATCTAAAGGAAAAGAAAGGGGAAAAAAAAAAAAAAAACTTTATAGGAGAGCATCCCTATTGAAAATGATAATTCCGATTGACTTGGTAACCATCGCAACGCAAAGTACACTAAATAAGTTTTTTTTTTTTTTTTTTATATCATCATCAGATTTAGAGAAAAATAACAGAGATAACGAGCTTTGGCAGCGGCCAAAATATAAAATGCCATTTCTCCATTCTTTGTTTATATTACCTTCGGTACATCCCAACTCTCGTAATTTTTGTGTAATTCAAATCCAGTTTGTTGCTTTCGCTAGAGCCTCGGAGCCCTGACGCTATGTAATTGGCCAATTTTTAAATTTAGACCTTAATCAAAAAATAAAAAAAATTTAAAGCTGGAAAAAAAAAAAAAGGATATTTAAAAATCGGCCATTTACACTGCCTTAGGCTAGGGTAGATCTAACCCAAGTATCTTTGGGGGATTAGTCAGGAAAAAACTGGGAGTTGGGATGTACCGAAGATTTTTTTCTCAACTTTTTGGTTAAAATCATATATGAGACACAGGGCAATTCTATACTCTATATCATGCAAAAAGAATGAATGAGTTATCTCTAGCCAATTTTTTTGGACGGTCACCTTAAGCACAGGGCAGAAAAGTAACAGGTGAACATTTATTATAACGATATTGTCACATCTGTATCAGAGAGTAAGACATCTCATCCTTTCAGGGATAAAATAACAGTACATAGATTTCATCAAAGTTAATCAACCTTTTTGAGTTATTAGAAATAAAAGACAGTAATCATCAGGCAAGAATGTTGTGATTTCTTAGATTTAACCCATTGGATCTGGATGCTTCATGTCATCACATGGCTCAAAATACGGGCATTAGGCATACTCGAGTGGCCACTCAGATGGCTGTGCATCTTTTAGGCTAGCCGCACATGAACACTCGTCTGGAGACAAGACTCCATGCCTCCCCTTTGCAATTATTTTCTTTTCTGTATAAGCATCTTTAGCTTTTTTTTTTTTGACAATTTCCAATGTCTAAATTTGCTATTTGATCATTAACCAGACAGGCTTTCCTTGCAGACTATTTCATCTCTCTAAGTAATCCATAACTTAGTGCAGACTATTTCATCTCTCTAGGTAATCCATAACTGTGCAGACTATTTCATCTCTCTAGGTAATCCATAACTTAGTGCAGTGTTTCCCAAACTTTTTGGGGGTGACCCTAAAGAGAGTCTTAGTCTGGGCTAACAACCCTAAATGTATAATCATTTAATAATATATCCAACCATTTTCATGGTGGTTATACTTGCAGATGCACATTAGCTTATGATATTCTATACTTTTATTGTTTTATATTACCAACACATTGAATTTCAATAAACAAGTGTTAATAAAAAACAGTAACTTTTACTGACATATCTAGCTATGGGTTCTTTTATTCTTCTTTTAAGACCCTCTGGCAACCCTCAGAAAAACCATGGTGACCCTCAATTGGGTCGCGACCTTGTGATTGGGAACCACCGACTTTGTGCAATAATAATAACATACAGTAACTTCTTTTTTTTCTATTTTCTGTAATAAAACCTACGGTGCTGGTTATGATGACCAGAAATAGGTCCCTGAGCATGGAAACAGCATCTATCATTCCAATCACCCTGACCTATAACCGTAATATTCACAACAGCAAGTTTGTGTCACCCCAGCCCACAGCCAAATTTGATCAGGACGGCATGTTCACAACACCTCCCCCTCAAGCTAATTTTTTTTATGATGTGATGGTAATGTAACCTGGATCATAAGAGTTAATTTAAAATATGAATACTGAATTTATAAATCTCAACTTGACATTAACTATTTTTATACAAAGAAACAAGCAAAAGCTTATAATGTTAGTCTTTCAAATGACATGCCATATAACTCATTTTGCAATGTTCTCAAACTTTACATGCTTACTCTATACTAACATCCACAATCTGCAATTTTTTGGGGAAAAAATGAGACAGAGAGAGAAAAAAAAATCCCTAAAAAGATATAGGAAAATCAGACTGGTTTTGTATTCAGGTTTACCCTATACCCTTTCTTTAAGATATACAGTTATTCGCACAAATTGCTTAAATGAAAAAAGGAAAGATCTAAGTGTCTATTTGGTAAGGTCTACCATTACGCATTATATATATATTTTTTTACTTTTTGGTCTGCATTTTAATATACATAAAAAGGCTATCTAGTTCTACTACTAAAGTAATGGCATTATTCTAGGGAAAATCTGTACGGTATGGCCACACTAAGTTGGGGCAAATTGAAGATGATATTCTCGTAGAAGACAAAAAGTAATAGTGGTTGGTACAAGAAATATTCTGCAGACACAAATGGTAATGCCACAAATAAAGGAAAAAGGTCACGGAAAGCGTCGCTCACAGCTTAAGTCCACTTGGCGCTCCAGCGGCTAAGTCCACTCACTCGGTGCGAAAGAACAAGTTGCTGTGCAGCTTGCACACCATCTTCTGTCTTACTGCACACCTACATCACTACTACCTCACGACTAATCAGGAGGCGGCAGTTTAGCAGAGATTTTTAATTGCTCATTAAAGTTCAAGTATAATATTCCATATACTGTATCCCGAAAATGCACATGACTATCAACTAACGTTTCATATATATTCACATCTCAGCCATTTTTACGTTAAAATGTGTATGTTGATCCTCAATTTTGGCTAACTTATTAATATCCTTAATTGCCAAACTACTCAAATACAGTTGATACTTAACACCCACATTTCTGGCTACACCGGTGGCCTGCCTCATTCATCTCAGTGATAATGACCGATGTGTGTCATCTATGTTACGGTGGTGTGCTTGACTTTTTTATTGTTTATTTATTTATTTATTAATTTTTTTTTTTTTTAATGGAAAAAATGAAGAGATCATAAAATATTTACAGACTGTTCTAAATTAACGAAAGTGTGAAAAGTACAGTGCAATTTTTTTAAAACTGTTTCAGCTCTATCTTGCCGTGCATACCGACGTGAAGAGAATGTTTCCTCGGGGGTGGAGCCCCCCATCAACCTCCCCTTGGGCAGTGCCCGAAGGTCTTGCCCAGTCATCGCAACTTGGACAGTTCAGTAAATTTTGTGTTAGTTACTGTGTGCACTTGCACTTTCATATATTCAAATATGGCGGCATAATCGGACACTCACATCTCGCTTTTCCGAAAAGTCACATTTCTTTGATCTTTGTAAATACGGTTTGGCTCACATTTCCGAAAAGTTGCATTTCATTGCATTCATAATTAACTTCAGTCATTTACTGACACTGAAATCAAGCTGAGCCCACTCTTCATTCTCCCCCAAAACCCTCAGTTCCCCATGTGTCCCCCAAGATTGTTAGGTAGAGTTGGGGACTTAGTTCTAGGCAGGTTCTAGAATAGGGTCATATCAAGCAATGTCATGGTCTCTCTGCTTTCTACTCCAGTGAAGGTCCAAAAAAATCCTCATTAAAGCAGAGCTTGTAATGGTACCTTACTTAACAATTAATCATTAAAGATATATATGGGTAGGCCTATGACACTTGGCATTACAGGGGCAAAAAATATGAACGCCACAGCATCACTTCAGGCATAAATCGTAAATTTTGATATGTGGTTGTGGGTTCATTCATATTGAGGGCTGATGATCTTCATACCTAATAGTGTTAGTTTATATACCCTTTATGACTATTACATTTTTTGGTAATTCTTTACAGAATGAACACACTCGCCAGAAACTCAGTCCCCAACTCTACTTCACAAACCTTATTCAACAATTTAAATTACCTTGGCTGAGTGATTGCCTAAGGGGAAATATGATTGGGCACTCTACTCCAGACAAACATTGTCTTCAGCTTCGTATGCAAGATAGAGAACAAACCCGGGAGCACCGAGTGGACTTGTGTTGGGAGCAGCACTTTCTGCAATCATTATTATCCTTTATTTGTTACATTACTGTTCTTGTCTGCAAATTATTTTTCAAGTGAGAACTGCAACTCATTGACCTCTGCAAGAATATCAACTTCAATTAGCCTTTGCTTAGTGCATCCATTTGTCTTAACCTCCGTGCAGTCCTGTTTATGAAACACATTTGCATTGTAACTAATGCCACGTTACAATGACATAGTAAAAGAATACTAAGGTAGAGCAAATAATCTGCTGCAAGTAAAGCGAAGTCCACGATCTCTTATGAACGTTCGTGAGCCTAAGGCTGTGCAAGTCTACTGATGCTAAAGCCTTTCTGCTTTGCCATCCGGTGAAGGCAAATAGACCTCCAGCATGAATATCCTGGAAGCCTTATTGTGAACACCTATCATGGGATTCATTAGACCAAGAGA
>NC_091578.1:14652823-14657823 GCF_042767895.1 Penaeus vannamei | reverse complement strand
TCACCCTAGGCCTGCATTGATGCTTTTTGAGTGCATTTATGTCCCAAACTTCATGCTCATCTCATGCTCGTGGTCCTCAGTTGCATGCTGCTGTCGATGCTCATTCTGCCTGCCTGTGCATTCCTGTTATGGGGAGACGGATCGGTGTGATCCAAACTGATCAATGAGCATTGATGTTTTCTCTTTTAACTTTTGCTTTTGCCGTCTCCCCCTTCGCGCACCAACAGGGATGGCGACGATAACAAGGTGTGTATATTGCGAACAAACGAGGATCTTAATTATTATTTACCTCGTATCTATATCAAATTGCTCATCATGTCGGAGTGCTTTTAGTGTACCAAGCAGTCGGAACAAACCTTTTCCGTGCAGCTGAACATATGTTGTTGAACCATGTATCGGCTTTGTCCTTTAATGATGTTTAAAAGAATAGGTACAAAGGTTACACGTATCGCCATATCTTCGTCACATCACGACGAGATGGTATCCAGCGACGGGAATCGAGCAGAACCCTGCCCGTGCCAGCCAGCATCACGAACAATAAGAACAGCGTTCAGCAAAACAAGAACATCTCCCTGTTCTCTTCCTTATGTTCTCCTTTAATCCCCTCCATCTCCGCGGCCTCTTTCGCTCCCACTCGGTCTCCCTCGCTCATCCCTTCCCCTCGTGGTGCATTGTTGCCTCCCGGCCCCCGCTCGAACGCCGATGCCTCCCTGCTCTCGCGAACATCAGTGTTCCCCCTTACTCTGGTGAACGCTCATGCTTCCATGTCCTCGAACACTCACGCTCTCCTCTCCCTCGTGAACACTTGTGGCTCACCTTCCCGCGCCGACACTTGTACCATTATTCCCCGAGGGAACACTTGAGTCGCCCTTCCCACTGCGAGCACTTATGTCTCCTTCCCCTCGTGAACACTCCTCCCCCTTTCCCTCTTGCACTCTCCTTTCTTCTTTCCCTCTTGCACACTCCTTTCTTCTTTCCCTCTTGCACACTCCTTTCTTCTTTCCCTCTTGCAGACTCCTTTCTTCTTTCCCTCTTGCACACTCCTTTCTTCTTTCCCTCTTGCACACTCCTTTCTTCTTTCCCTCTTGCACACTCCTTCCTTCTTTCCCTCTTGCACACTCCTTTCTTCTTTCCCTCTTGCACACTCCTTTCTTCTTTCCCTCTTGCACACTCCTTTCTTCTTTCCCTCTTGCACACTCCTTTCTTCTTTCCCTCTTGCACACTCCTTTCTTCTTTCCCTCTTGCACTCTCCTTTCTTCTTTCCCTCTTGCACACTCCTTTCTTCTTTCCCTCTTGCACACTCCTTTCTTCTTTCCCTCTTGCACACTCCTTTCTTCTTTCCGTCTCGCACATTCCTTTCTTCTTTCCCTCTTGCACTCTCCTTTCTTCTTTCCCTCTTGCACTCCCCTTTCTTCTTTCCCTCTTGCACACTCCTTTCTTCTTTCCCTCTTGCACACTCCTTTCTTCTTTCCCTCTTGCACACTCCTTTCTTCTTTCCCTCTTGCACTCTCCTTTCTTCTTTCCCTCTTGCACACTCCTTCCTTCTTTCCCTCTTGCACACTCCTTTCTTCTTTCCCTCTTGCACACTCCTTCCTTCTTTCCCTCTTGCACACTCCTTTCTTCTTTCCCTCTTGCACACTCCTTTCTTCTTTCCCTCTTGCACACTCCTTTCTTCTTTCCCTCTTGCACTCTCCTTTCTTCTTTCCCTCTTGCACTCTCCTTTCTTCTTTCCCTCTTGCACTCCCCTTTCTTCTTTCCCTCTTGCACACTCCTTTCTTCTTTCCCTCTTGCACACTCCTTTCTTCTTTCCCTCTTGCACTCTCCTTTCTTCTTTCCCTCTTGCACACTCCTTTCTTCTTTCCCTCTTGCACTCTCCTTTCTTCTTTCCCTCTTGCACACTCCTTTCTTCTTTCCCTCTTGCACACTCCTTTCTTCTTTCCCTCTTGCACACTCCTTTCTTTTTTCCCTCTTGCACACTCCTTTCTTCTTTCCCTCTTGCACACTCCTTTCTTCTTTCCCTCTCGCACACTCCTTTCTTCTTTCCCTCTTGCACACTCCTTTCTTCTTTCCCTCTTGCACACTCCTTTCTTCTTTCCCTCTTGCACTCTCCTTTCTTCTTTCCCTCTTGCACTCCCCTTTCTTCTTTCCCTCTTGCACACTCCTTTCTTCTTTCCCTCTTGCACACTCCTTTCTTCTTTCCCTCTTGCACACTCCTTTCTTCTTTCCCTCTTGCACACTCCTTTCTTCTTTCCCTTTTGCACACTCCTTTCTTCTTTCCCTCTTGCACACTCCTTCCTTCTTTCCCTCTTGCACACTCCTTTCTTCTTTCCCTCTTGCACACTCCTTTCTTCTTTCCCTCTTGCACACTCCTTTCTTCTTTCCCTCTTGCACACTCCTTTCTTCTTTCCCTCTTGCACACTCCTTTCTTCTTTCCCTCTTGCCTTCTCCTTTCTTCTTTCCCTTTTGCACACTCCTTCCTTCTTTCCCTCTTGCACACTCCTGCCTTTTTTTCCCTCGTGAACACTCCTGCCCTCTTTCTCTCTTGCACACTCCTTCCTTCTTTCCCTCTTGCACACTCCTTTCTTCTTTCCCTCTTGCACACTCCTTTCTTCTTTCCCTCTTGCACACTCCTTTCTTCATTCCCTCTTGCACACTACTTTCTTCTTTCCCTCTTGCACACTCCTTTCTTCTTTCCCTCTTGCACACTCCTTCCTTCTTTCCCTCTTGCACACTCCTTTCTTCTTTCCCTCTTGCACACTCCTTTCTTCTTTCCCTCTTGCACACTCCTTTCTTCTTTCCCTTTTGCACACTCCTTTCTTCTTTCCCTCTTGCACACTCCTTCCTTCTTTCCCTCTTGCACACTCCTTTCTTCTTTCCCTCTTGCACACTCCTTTCTTCTTTCCCTCTTGCACACTCCTTTCTTCTTTCCCTCTTGCACACTCCTTTCTTCTTTCCCTCTTGCACACTCCTTTCTTCTTTCCCTCTTGCACACTCCTTTCTTCTTTCCCTCTTGCACACTCCTTTCTTCTTTCCCTCTTGCACACTCCTTTCTTCTTTCCCTCTTGCACACTCCTTTCTTCTTTCCCTCTTGCACACTCCTTTCTTCTTTCCCTCTTGCACACTCCTTTCTTCTTTCCCTCTTGCACACTCCTTTCTTCTTTCCCTCTTGCACACTCCTTTCTTCTTTCCCTCTTGCACACTCCTTTCTTCTTTCCCTCTTGCACACTCCTTTCTTCTTTCCCTCTTGCACACTCCTTTCTTCTTTCCCTCTTGCACACTCCTTTCTTCTTTCCCTCTTGCACACTCCTTTCTTCTTTCCCTCTTGCACACTCCTTTCTTCTTTCCCTCTTGCACACTCCTTTCTTCTTTCCCTCTTGCACACTCCTTTCTTCTTTCCCTCTTGCACACTCCTTTCTTCTTTCCCTCTTGCACACTCCTTTCTTCTTTCCCTCTTGCACACTCCTTTCTTCTTTCCCTCTTGCACACTCCTTTCTTCTTTCCCTCTTGCACACTCCTTTCTTCTTTCCCTCTTGCACACTCCTTTCTTCTTTCCCTCTTGCACACTCCTTTCTTCTTTCCCTCTTGCACACTCCTTTCTTCTTTCCCTCTTGCACACTCCTTTCTTCTTTCCCTCTTGCACACTCCTTTCTTCTTTCCCTCTTGCACACTCCTTTCTTCTTTCCCTCTTGCACACTCCTTTCTTCTTTCCCTCTTGCACACTCCTTTCTTCTTTCCCTCTTGCACACTCCTTTCTTCTTTCCCTCTTGCACACTCCTTTCTTCTTTCCCTTTTGCACACTCCTTTCTTCTTTCCCTCTTGCACTCTCCTTTCTTCTTTCCCTCTTGCACACTCCTTTCTTCTTTCCCTCTTGCACACTCCTTTCTTCTTTCCCTCTTGCACACTCCTTTCTTCTTTCCCTCTTGCACACTCCTTTCTTCTTTCCCTCTTGCACTCTCCTTTCTTCTTTCCCTCTTGCACACTCCTTTCTTCTTTCCCTCTTGCACACTCCTTTCTTCTTTCCCTCTTGCACACTCCTTTCTTCTTTCCCTCTTGCACACTCCTTTCTTCTTTCCCTCTCGCACACTCCTTTCTTCTTTCCCTCTTGCACACTCCTTTCTTCTTTCCCTCTTGCACACTCCTTTCTTCTTTCCCTATTGCACACTCCTTTCTTCTTTCCCTTTTGCACACTCCTTTCTTCTTTCCCTCTTGCACACTCCTTTCTTCTTTCCCTCTTGCACACTCCTTTCTTCTTTCCCTCTTGCACACTCCTTTCTTCATTCGCTTTTGCACACTACTTTCTTCTTTCCCTCTTGCACACTCCTTGCTTCTTTCCCTCTTGCACACCCCTTCCTTGTTTCCCTCTTGCACACTCCTTTCTTCTTTCCCTTTTGCACACTCATGTCTTCTTTCCCTCTTGCACACTCCTTGCTTCTTTCCCTTTTGCACACTCCTTTCTCCTTTCCCTCTTGCACTCTCCTTTCTTCTTTCCCCCTTGCACACTCCTTTCTTCTTTCCCTCTTGCACACTCCTTCCTTCCTCCCTCTTGCACACTCCTTTCTTCTTTCCCTCTTGCACACTCCTTTCTTCTTTCCCTCTTGCACACTCCTTTCTTCTTTCCCTCTTGCACACTGCTTCCTTCTTCCCGTCTTGCACTCTCGTTTCTTCTTTCCCTCTTGCACACTCTTTTCTTCTTTCCCTCTTGCACACTCCTTTCTTCTTTCCCTCTTGTACACTCCTTTCTTCTTTCCCTCTTGCACTCTCCTTTCTTCTTTCCCTCTTGCACACTCCTTTCTCCTTTCCCTCTTGCACACTCCTGCCTTTTTTCCCTCTTGCACACTCCTTTCTTCTTTCCCTCTTGCACACTCCTTTCTTCTTTCCCCCTTGCACACTCCTTTCTTCTTTCCCTCGTGAACACTCCTGCCTTCTTTCCCTCTTGCACACTCCTTTCTTCTTTCCCTCTTGCACACTCCTTTCTTCTTTCCCTCTTGCACACTCCTTTC
>NC_091578.1:14635406-14637906 GCF_042767895.1 Penaeus vannamei | reverse complement strand
CGGCAGGACTTCAGTCTCTCAGCAGCTGATCCCGACGATGGTCAGACCTGTACCTTGTGCCGATTTCTTCTCGGAATGCACTCACAGGTTTTGGCTGTACTTACGGGCAAACGCACCGAATATCACAATATTTGTAGCAGTTTTAGCATGTTTTCTGTACCAAATTCATTTCCTAGTAAAGGATTACCTTGAACGACCGACTGAGTTCGTGATGGGGCAGTCAGCAGAACTTGCGTCGCCTTTTCCACCCATTAATTTGTGCCCTTGGCCGAGCTTCCACCCTCTGCGTCTGACTTCCCTCGGCCTCAACACTTCCGTAGCCACAGGAGATCAACTAATGCTCAACGTCGAAAACCTGACTGGAATTGACCGCGGAATGACGGGGCGGAAACTGGTCGAAGAAGCAGCTTGGCGTCTGGAAGAGTTGGTGGAGGAACTGGAGGTCGGTAACACTCAACAGATTTACAACGAGAGCAATGTGTCCAGCCAATTCTGGCAGCGGTCGTTTTCTCCGACTGGACCTTGTCTGACGCTGACGCCTCCGCCTCTTGCTAGCCTCCAGTCGCGGAGCTTAACGCTGAAGCTACGACAGCGCCACTCTGACTGGGACGAGTGCACGTGGACAGATGAAGGAATCCCCAAACGATATAGCGGACCCCAAGACTGCTCTGCCGTCCACGAACATTGCAACAGGTCGTGCGTATGGGAACAATTCATAACTCAACATTTTTATAGAATCAATTTCATCTATTTGCAATCAAGTTCTCTCACTCTCGACATCCCACATGCTAGCTCTGACCTGCGGCTCTCAAAGAGCCAGGTTGAGGCTGTTCTTTATGAAGTCATCCATTTAGACGGTGCTGAAATCGGCAGTAGGGATTGCCTCCAGAGGTGTCTGACAGAGACTAGCGAAGCAACGAGCAAGTGTATAAAATTGTCCGAAGCTACACAGAAGAAGCAAATTCGTGATCTGTGCATAACGCAGTCGCAGCAATATTCTCTGTTGGAAAAAATCCTACTGGACTCCAATGTCATTGAGCTCTGTAAGAGGTCTTGTAAGCCGAACAAAAGGGAATTTCAGTGGGTGTTGAAGATGGGTGCTCCCCGTTTGCAAGAGAAGCTCACTCTCAACCTCTCCTCGACTCCTACAATAGAGATCCTTGAAGTAGAAGTTTATCCTTTCAGCCAACTCATGTCGGACATCGGTGGCAGTCTAGGCTTATATCTGGGAACGTCTCTTCTCGACCTCTGGAAATCAGTGATCAATATCTCAAAGACCCTCATAGATGCTTTGCATTTGGGTTGGGATGTCACAAGCACAGTTTCTGATACTGTTTATCACCTGAGCATACTCTCAGGCCAACTGGCTATCTCGATGATGGCCTTTCTGCATGTTGGACTCAGCATAATGCAATATGGATGTCAGACAACGCATATGGAAGTAAGTTTTAGGCATAGAAGCAGTATCGACTTCGCTGGTGTCACATCACGAATAAAAGAGAAAGAAAAAAGACCGTCAGCAGAGGACCTTGTAATGGCACACTTGGCCAGTAGACCCCTAGGATGTCGCCTTATCTCACACACTTCTCAGCATGGATGCTTTGTCAAATGCTTAATGCACGAGAACGAAAATTTGCCTCTCCCATTGGCAATCATTGACGACCTTCCTATATGCTCAGAGGATGTCTTAACACTCCCAAATATGAAATATATTGTCACTAATTATGATATTCAACAGGTGAAACATAAAGATCTGGTCAATGAATGCAATTTTCAGTGCAGAAACTCATCAAGCAAGAAAACTGCAGACTTTGTGGTTCAGGAAGGATTTCAAATGACCAAGAGCAAATTCATATGCCAAATTGGGGGAATCATAGGACTATATTACGGGTTCTCCCTTTTGCAAAGTTTTCCAAACTTCCTTTCATCATATATGGTGAAGAGTATGCCACAAACCATATATAAGATATCGAAATTGGCCGCAAAAGGAATAATTGTTTTTGCTTGCACCATTTTGATAGTTGATCAAGTGCAATCATTCTTATTCGACCACCCAGTTAGCACGAGTCTTTCCATCCGACCTCTTCAAGCCCGAGATCTGCCAGCTGTTACAGTGTGCATATGGCCTCCCTTCAATGTGCAGCGGCTTTTAGAAACGGCTGGGCTAGGCTCGGCCTACGAGCAGGTGACTCACCTGGACCCTGTTGACAAACACGCATCCATCCTCTCTCTGCTGCAAAGACTGATAGAAGCCCCAAACGGCACGACGCTCGACCACCTTTGGAGCGAGAGTGCCTGGAAGGCCAATGAACTCGAATTGTCAGTCACCTTTCCTGATGATGCTTTCTATCTCTACAAGTGCAATTATTGTTCCAAGAATTTCAGCTCCATTTTCAACCACTGTCATACATATCTATCCGTGAGCACGCATCATGAAGTGCAAAAGAACTTCTTTTACCATGTGAATGTTAACCATCTCAATGAAACAATATCAGTCTAC
>NC_091578.1:14612906-14630406 GCF_042767895.1 Penaeus vannamei | reverse complement strand
GGTAATGAGGACCAGCTGGTTAAGGGCATTGAGGACCAGCTGGTTAAGGGCATTGAGGACCAGCTGGTTAAGGGCATTGAGGACCAGCTGGTTAAGGGCATTGAAGACCAACTGGTTAAGGGCATTGAGGACCAGCTGGTTAAGGGCATTGAGGACCAGCTGGTTAAGGGCATTGAGGACCAGCTGGTTAAGGGCATTGAGGACCAGCTGGTTAAGGGCATTGAGGACCAGCTGATTAAGGGCATTGAGGACCAGCTGGTTAAGGGCATTGAGGACCAGCTGGTTAAGGGCATTGAGGACCAGCTGGTTAAAGGCATTGAGGACCCAGCTAGCTGGTTAAGGGCATTGAGGACCCAGCTAGCTGGTTAAGGGCATTGAGGACCCAGCTAGCTGGTTAAGGGCATTGAGGAACCACCTAGCTGGTTAAGGGCATTGAGGACCCAGCTAGCTGGTTAAGGGCATTGAGGAACCACCTAGCTGGTTAAGGGCATTGAGGACCCAGCTAGCTGGTTAAGGGCATTGAGGACCAGCTGGTTCAGGGTATTGAGGACCAGCTGGTTAAGGGCATTGAGGACCAGCTGGTTAAGGGCATTGAGGACCAGCTGGTTAAGGGCATTGAGGACCCAGTTAGTTGGTTAAGGGCATTGAGGACCCAGCTAGCTGGTTAAGGGCATTGAGGACCAGATGGTTGAGGGCATCAAAGGGCCGGCGGGAGAGGGCACTGATCGGCTAGCAGGAGAGTGCAGTAATGGGCCGGCGGGGCGGGGCGTAAATGGGCCAACGGGCGGCGTGTGCTTCATTAGTGAACCAGTGTTTAACAATATACCTTGCCGGTTATTGCTCACCTGTCTAGACTGATATTCTGTAAATGTCAAAACTAATAAATGTTACTGGTTGCGCTTTGACACTTTGTTTCGTGTGTCCTCTCTCTTCGGCATTTGTGCCCCAAAAGCTACCGTCCTCTGGTTGCCGCTCTAATGCTAAGAGAATCATTTAATTCAGAGCAATGTATAGATCCATGCAGGTGTACTTTCATGGCTTTAGTGCGGAATACAGATCTATAATCCGCCATATCCAGCGAGATTAACGCTGATTAACACTGATTAATTATACCCTTCCCCAAGAGCATTAATCATGGCTGCGTTGATATGGCTGTATCATTCTGGAAATATTGTCAAAAAGGTCAAATTGTAATATCGACGATGTATATAAGAAAATGTGTATGGAACAAATATGTGTTCATTATGAATTAAATTACCAACACAGCATACATATATATACATATACATAGCATAAATATACATTATAATATAAATACATATATATAATATAAATATAAATGTTTATATATATATGGTGTCATGTTTATATTCGAAAAAATAAAACATTAATGTTGGAAAAAAAGAGAAATATAAAACTTAGAATAACAAATAAAGAATAAAAATTATAAAATAAAAAAATATATAACATATCCGAAATATGGGAACACTGCAATGTCGCCAAAAGAAATAAAAATGTACATGCAGCATACAGCGTATAATTTCATAATCAGTTTGGACGCCATATGCATAACACTCGTTCTTTGTGTCAACAAAGTTATTGATGGCACTATTGTCCTAATTAATCGCATGGAATTGTTAATTGACATTATTCCAGTTTGTTGCGAAATGCAATTAGAATGAATTTATTTGATTTATTTGTCACAACACAAGATCCAATCAAGTAATTTGATATCAGTACAGTAATTCAATACAGTAAAAAGCAAGTGAATGTTGCTTATTTAAGAATCAAACATCTAAGATGTTTTTGACGTGAAAATCAGGAGATTATAGAAAAGCTAACAAAATATGATGCACATGCTGTATAATAATACACTTATTTTAAGTGAAACACAAGCACTTCCAATATAGTTTTACAAAAGGTTGACATAAACACACACTCTCGGGACTGACGCAGAGCCGAGTCACTGAACAATTCTGAGGACGAGCCAAGAAGACAAAAAAGCTGGATGCCTCTAAGGAACAGGTAAGCTCCATTACCCTCGTAGGATAGGTAACACAAGGGACGTCACATAGTTTTGAAAATCTGGCAATTCTAACTAGTAAACTG
This sequence comes from Penaeus vannamei, assembly GCF_042767895.1. Taxonomy (NCBI): domain Eukaryota; kingdom Metazoa; phylum Arthropoda; class Malacostraca; order Decapoda; family Penaeidae; genus Penaeus; species Penaeus vannamei. The sequence continues at coordinate 14,628,297 of NC_091578.1, read as the reverse complement.
TTATAAGAGATGGCAAAAAAAAAAGAAATAGCTTTGCCTCTGTTATGAAAACCTGTTAAAATGACCCACTTTTCGTTTCCTGTAATTCCCCTACTAATACGCACGTTAACCAATAGTATTACCCCAGCGCTTTCTAATAAAACTAAGAGTCTATTTCAAATGGTGTCTTTTGTTGATAAATTCGTATTCTTACGCAAAGGCAAGTACATTTAATTCCATATAGCTTAATATGGAGGAGAATAAGGGAGAATAAGAGTAAATGAGAGAAAATACCAAAGATTAGCTGAGAATGAATGTGTGAAACACTGCGAAAAAATGATAATCAATTAGAGAAAATGAGAAATAATGTAGGAAAATGAGAGAGAATGAGAGAAAATGAGAGAAATGTACTTGGCTAATTTTCGCATCCACATGTTACATTCCAGAATCATCAGTGTGAATTCACATATTACAGTAAAATGTATTTTGATTTTTGCGACTAGCTGTACTGGTTGACCTGTTCTTTCATTTATTTATTCTAAAGAACTCTGCCCTCTTCTGCCAACACACAGTTAAAGCAGAAAACCTACCACTGTATTGAGAGAGGTTTACTGAAAGGTGAAAGGTGGCGTCTCCTCTTTCAGTAAACGTGTGTATAGTATTTTGCATGCCCTTCTTTTGCTATAGACAAATAGTGAGCTTCATTTGCTTGTTATATATAATAATCACATTACAGTAAGGAAACTGACCTCACATAACCACCACAAATATTTTTTTCTTGAATGTGCATGAAATTCATTCGCCATAAAATCTTCAGAGAACCTTTGATGGTAAGGACAAACCCCATCCTTTTAACCCCCCCCCCCCCCGGAAATCAGCCCCCCACCCCCTGCTTTCAAAGGACTTCACAAGGGACTTGACATTTTTCCGTTGTTGATATCATTCTGATAATCATATTCATTCCAAAGCTGTTATTATAAGGATGGTTCTGATGGCGATTATTGATATGACAACAAAGAGTATGTTATCCTTATTATCTTAATGCCCATCGTTGTTGTCATTATAATTGCCATACTCATTATCATATGGTTGTAAGGAGAATGGTAATGAAAATAAAAAGGATTTGTAATGACAATGATAATGAAAACAGTTATAATGATGATTATGATAATGATGATAATGACAGTAAGAGAAAATGATAACAAAATGATAATGATAATGGTGATGGTAATAATGAATATAATGAATAACAAGGATAATAATGATACCAATAAAAATGGTGTTAATGATAACAATATGATAACAGTAACAATAATGATAACAATAATAATAATAATAATAATAATAATGAGAATAATGATAATGAGAACAATAGTAGTAACAGGAGTAATAGATAATAGTTATAATGACAATGAAAAAACAGTAAAAATAACAATAATGATAAGGACAATGACAGAAATAATAGCAATGATAACAATAACAAAAATAATACCAATAATAACAATAACAAAAATAATGATATCAATGATAATGATAATGATAGTAATAATATTGATGGTATTAATAATGATGATAATCATAATGATGGTATAAATAATTGTGCTAATAATGAATAATTATAATGATAATGATAACTATGATAATGATGATGACAAGAAAAATAACAATTAGGCTTAAGATGATGATAATCACGATTATAATAATAGCAATAATGGTAAAAATGAAAATAACATGACAATATCAGTCATGATGATGATGATACGAATAGTAACGATAATGTTAATAACAATGATAATAATGATAATGATGCTAATTGTAGTAATGATAAACATACTTATACTTATTATCAAATTGATAATGGTAATAATAATTCGAATAACAATAACTGTGATAAAGATAATAATGACAACGTTAATGATGATAATGATAATGATGAAAACAATGATGCTGCTGATGATGATGAAATGACAATAACTATGATGATAATGATAATGATGATAATAATAACAATGATAACAATAATAGAAAAAATAAAGGTACTAATAATGATAATAATAATAATGATGATAATGATGATAATAATAATAACAATAACGATAATAATGATGATAATTGTAGTGTACGGCTGCGTACGTCCCGACTCGAAGGATGATATCATCTCCAGTTGAAGTCGCCAAGCTAAAACATCTATTTATTTATTTATTTTTAACCGAATTATTGTATATATGTTATGGCCGAAAAGCACAGTTTATCATCGGATTTTCTCCGTATCCTTTCCTGTATTTATTTTTTTCTAATGTTCTTTCCTTTTGTCGACGTCTCCAAATTCCCGCGATAACCACCGAAGGAGGTGACGGTCGTTGCCCTGCTTCTTTTTTGTTTTTCCCCTTCCCTCTCTCGTCTCGGTTGTTTGGATTGTCCAACTATCGGCTGGGTCTTTAGGCACCTCTTTTGCCTATATTCTTCTTTCGCGCCATGCCTGGGGCTTGGCCTGGGGGTTTCTTTCGGGGTATAAGTACTCGTGGTAGGGGGAAGGAAGACAACTTCGGTCCTGACCTCTGTCCCACACTTTGGTCCTTCGCGGTAACAATTTTACCTGTGTTGTGCTCTCGCTCGGATTTACCCTGGGATATACTTCACGCACGGATTTACCAGGACTGCTGAGTATCTCCTCAAAGCTAAGTGGTTGCTGGTTGTGTGTAGGAGACGACTGGTCTCTTTTGGACTTTAGCGTGACATGTTGCATTATCATCTGCAGGGTGCACTCTTTCGTGAAGTCCCGTGACATTTTTGCGTATTTCCCAGTGTTTGAGAGCATTAGGACCAAGTGATTTAAAGAAACACTGCTTGAGGATCCGTACCTCCAGTGTATTCATTTTTATAACTAAGTTATTACTTAGTTTCCTTTCATTCCTGCCTGAGGATCCGTACCTCCTGGAATAAAGATCTTTTTAAGTACCATTACGTACTTTATCGTGAATTGTTTTGTTTCGCTTAATGCGTGGTTGTTGATTTCTGCTTGATCGTGTGGGCGATTAAGCAGTCGTTGTGATTACACCTCCAGTGTGACTTTCCCTTTTTAAGACTTAAGTCATTACTTCGTTGTATTTCGTTCGTACTTGAGGAGTCATACCTCCTGTACATATATTTTTTTTTAAAGTTAATGTTAATGTTTCCTATCGTCCCTGCTTGAGGATCCGTACCTCCGGGATAAAGATCGTTATCAGGATCTTTTTACATATTTTGTTTGATATGTTTCTGTTGATTTCTGCCTGACCTTGTGGGTGATCAGACAGACTTTTGTTGCTCCGTATCTCCTGATAACGAGCCCTTAGTATCACATGATACTTGATTTTTGTTGTTGTTGTCGTTTGTTGTTTCGGCTGATTCCTGTCTGACCTTGTGGGTGTTCAGGCAGTCTTCGTGAATAGTCCCTTCCTTGACTTTTTCAGCCTTCTTATTAATCTATTTCTTAATTCTTTTGCACACAAGTACTCTTACTAGGTATCCGTCAGCATTAGCTTTGGCTTACAGTTAACATCCATTTGGGTTGGATGTTAACAATTTAACGTAATTCAGGGACTTGGATGTTTTTATGCTGACCCCCTAATAACAGTACTTCTGGAGTTGGGACGCCAACTTAGGGAAGACATTTTTTATATATCGTGGTAAGTTTATCTGGTGTTGATTTCTCGTGCATCACCGCCGCTGTGATAAATTGGTGATGCACACACCTTTGTCTACTTCTCATGACTGAAAAATGCCTGTAATTCCCTAGTGAGTGTAACTTGCTCTCTAAATAAACATCGTACCATCTTAGAGCTTTTACTCAACTCCAGTCAGAATAATTTATACCACCACTAAAGTTCTGGTTCTGACCAAGGTTAGATGCCTAAATCTTTCTCGGACTCGGGTCTCCTAAACAGCACATCGCTGGTTGCTCTGACATCACGCAACCCTTGAAAGGCTGTAAAAAGGCTAGATAAATCAGAGAATATTAAGCTGATATCAAAAGAACAGATTCATTTAGCTATACCTGTGTTCCCGCTCCCAGCGGGCGGATGCTCAAACCAAAGGGAAGAAGAAGAATCCTATTATCTTGCTTTTTTCTTCTAAACACGTCCACGCAGACGCTCAGCCTACGCTATCTCCCTTTTCACATCTACACACACATCCAACATTCAGCACACACATTCTGTACTTTCTTTCCACCCTTCTCTGATACAACACCCACACCCACTTACACGACATACACGGTTCCCGAACCTACTAATCGGGTGGTGGCAGCGTGCCGTAGGCCTGGAACCTTACATCTGTTCACTGCAGACGAATCTTTCCCTGAGCAAAGAACTCAATATTCTCGGTTGAGCCAGGACTCAACCAGATCATTTAAAGTCTACTGGGTCTACGCCCCGCTACAACTGTCTTTTTGGTGGCAGCGGTGGGATAAACAGTCTTTCTATAAAGTGTCTGGTCAAGCCTTTGTGCAAGTCTATCGCACGCCAAGTAACGGGTTGTAGAGCAAGTGCTGGGACGCAGAATGCCTCGCACACGCAATACCGTCCAAGGAGAACCCACTAATGAGTCCTCGGGATCCTCTGCAAACACCCTTCTTGAGGGCCCCGAGTTTCCTCGAGATCACGCTCAATCTTTGATTTCGGGGCAAAGGCTAGAACCCCGTGACCACCTCTCGCTCTCGATGTATGAGGAGCTGGTTGATAAATTCGAACGGCTGAATTCTCGGTTCAGTGCCTTGGAAGGGCAGTACGCCAATATCGTGCGATTACTGGAGCCCAGGGCATCTGAACCACACATTCATTCACCAGCTGCGGCCTCTGCATCGCAGGTAGAAGCGGGGGTGCATGCGGTCACGACTGACCACTCGTCTCAGCGAGCGCCCGTCAATCCGCGTCCCCTAGATCAGGGTATAACCCTGCGTGACCCGATTCCGCCTTACCGGGCAGAAGTTCCAGCTAGCCAGCCTCTTCGGAGGAATCAGGAGTTGGAAACCTGGTTGCGGCACGTCGAGCAAGCCCATCCTTATGGGACGGATGAGGCTCTGATCCGTGCCGCCCGTGGTAGCTGTAGGGGGACTGCGGATATAGTCATTAACTCCCCAGTTTTTGACGGCATTGGGACCTGGGACGAGTTTAAGGAAACCCTTCGGCAACGTCTACGGGGGACGTGCTCGTCGATGGTGTACCTTCGGCATTTGGGGTCGTACGTACTCGGCGACACTTCCCCTAGGGACTTCTATCTCGCGGTCGAGACCATGGTATATCAAGGCATGCGCGACTATCCTGGTGAACTTGGGCCAGCTGAACCTCTGATGAGGAGAACTTTTCTCCAGGGACTCCCACCCTGGCTGCGGGAAAAGCTCCTGTTGATAGAGGATCAGCCACTTTACCGGGTGGTCGAAGCAGCCCAAAAAGTCTGGCACCATCGGCACTATGCCGGGAGGGTAGAGAAACCCTTGGTCAGTTTCTCGAGCGAGGCAGGGCCTAAACCTCGCTCTTCTACTCCTCGCGAGGGTCGATCTCCGGCAGCTTCCCCTCCGGTTGATCCCCTAGCAGAGTTACCCGTACGCACTCGAGGACCCCGACGCTGGTGTCCCTACCATCAGGTGACTACGCATGACGCCTCCGAGTGTCGTGCGGTGCGAGAGGGTAATCAGTGCACCCGGTGTGGCCGCCGAGGGCATGTGGCTGAGCGGTGCTTTTTTCGGGCAGAACAACGTAGGGCACCGCCCGACAGAACACAACCGCAACCACAACGAGCCACTGCCAGGGACAATGATGATGGCGGGCGCCGAGGGGAGCGACAGTTCCACGGAACCAGAGCTTCCCGAGGCACAGATTCAGGCGGGGCGGCCGCTGTTGAATTGTGTGGTTGCTGGGACTAAGGTCTTAGCCTTTCTTGACTCGGGAAGTGAGGCAACGGTGGTGAAGGAGTCTTGTTTCAGGAGGATTTCCAACACCCCGCTCTCACCGCACCCACGCGGCCTTAGGGGGGCATCTGGGGCCGCGTTGGACATCAAGGGCAGGGCAACCCTTGAGTTTAAGTTTTCCCGAGCCTGTAAATGCCGGCATTCGGTGTTCGTGGTGGACGATGACACTAGGTTTCCAGCAGAGGTGCTGATAGGCGTGGACCTGCTGCGGAGGTTCAATTTTAAGTTGAACCTCTCCCCTGTTTCAGGGGCCAGCTCTGCTAGCTTTAATGGAGTCCAACTCGGGGTTTCGTTCTCGGGTGCCGGGTCCCTCGGCATCCTGACATACCACGAACCGGAGGCTGTGCTACGTTGCTGTAGTGCGAGCGGCGGAGACCGGGAAGGTGCGATGAGATGCGCGCGGAGAGTCACCTGTCCCCCTCGGGCGGGGCGATTCGTGCGATGCCTCGTGAACGGCTTGAAGGGCGGACTGGCTTGTGTTGAGAGCGACACAGCCAAGGTCCTGGTACCTCGCTCGTTGGTGGACCTCTCCCAACCGGAGGTTGACGTTTGGGTCGTCAACGATCAGACAGTTCCGGTTGAGATCGAGCAAGGATTCGTCCTCTGCTATGCGGCGATCGTGGAGGTTTCACTTAATCGTCTCGAATACGACGCGGAATCCATGGACCAGGATTCCGGCGTCAACCCGGAAGATGTAGGCTCATCCTCCGGGGATAGTCGAGGAGCTTTAGGCATGGCTTCTTCGACTCCCATCGATGATGGAAGCGAACTGGATAGTCTGATGGCGGACTTCGAGGACCGGTTTGATTTTGCACACGGACTTAATGACTTTGGCTATAACACGGACGAGTTTGAGGTTTTCCCGGTATGTTCTTTCGAGAACGAGGAACTCCCCTCATCAGCAGGGGCAGTTAGTGTTCCCCGGGTGGATCTTGCTCACCTGTCGTCAGTCCAACGTGAACAGCTTGTCCAGGTACTTGATCGTTACCCAGATCTGTTCAACGAAGGGCTGCCTCCGGGTGTGGTGCCACACATGAAGCATAAAATCAAAACCACGGACGACCAACCCGTCCGTGTGAAACAGTGGCGCCTCCCGGAGAGTACGCGGCAGTACATTCGTGCGGAGTGCGACAAGATGCTTGCAGACGGGGTGATCGAGCTTTCTTGCTCACCATGGCTCTCTCCCGTTGTGCTAGTGAAAAAGAAGGATGGTTCGACACGCTTTTGCGTTGACTACCGTGCTTTGAACGCGAAAACAGTTTCAGATGCGTATCCCATACCCAGGATGGACGCTGCCATTGATCAGCTGGCGGGTAAGTCTTGGTTTAGTGTCCTCGACGCTAAAAGCGCATACTGGACTGTTGAGGTCGATGAGAGGGACCGAGAAAAGACAGCTTTCTCGGACGGCGCCCGTCTGTTTCAGTTTTCGCGTATGCCCTTTGGATTGACGACGGCCCCGTCAACTTTTCAGAGGGCTATCGCCGCCGTTCTCAACCCGGTGTTGGGCCACCACGCGCTGGCATATCTTGACGATGTCGTCATATACAGTGCAGGGTTTGAGCAGCACCTATCTCACCTCGATGCCGTGTTGCAGTTGCTCGCTGGAGCAGGGTTCAGGCTTAACCTTTCTAAGTGTCGCTTCGCGACCGACACGTTTCGTTTTCTTGGCCATTTGATTACGCCGGACGGTGTTTTGCCTGACCCTGACAAGGTTACAGTGATACGAGCCATAAAGACACCACGCAACCAACGGCACGTTCGCCAGTTCTTGGGGGCAACTGGTTTTTTTCGCAGGCACGTGCCCAATTACGCAAGGGTCGCATCTCCTTTGACTCGGCTCCTGAAAAAAGATACAAAATTTTCATGGGGCAAACCTCAGCAGGAGGCTTTTGAACGGCTTAAGCAGGCGCTTGCCACCGCGCCTTGCTTGATCCAACCAAATTTTGAGAAGCCCTTTGAGCTTCACACCGATGCTTCGGGCACGGCGATCGGTGCTTGCCTTATGCAGTTGGATAAGGTTGGGGAACTCCACCCTGTTGCATATTTTTCTCGGAAGCTTAGGGATGCCGAGACCAGGTACCCGACCATCGATCTGGAAGCCCTTGCAGTTGTCGAGAGCACTAGGCATTATCACCCTTACCTTTATGGGAGAAGATTCCGTATCTTTACAGATCACAGGCCGTTGGTATCAGTCTTCCGCAAACCAACTGCCTCGGTAAGGATGACGCGATGGGCTCACGAACTGACATTTTACGACTTTGAGCTTCTTTATAAGCCGGGACGGGTCCACCACGTCCCTGACTTGCTCAGTCGTCAGATCGCAGCCATTGATGATCTCGATAGCCCCTTGCTGCAACCAGACCTGGTGGAGCGTCATCAGAGAGATGATCCCCTCTGGCAACAGCTCATAGAGTATCTGGAGGAAGGCCGCCTTCCGCCGAGGCGTATCCCTCTTCCCCTAGACCAATTCGAACTTCGGGACCGAGTCTTATATCATGTCAAGTCCAATAATGAACGAGCTCTGCTTCAGCTCGTAATCCCAAGGTCGCTGCGCGGCGCCGCTTTGGATGCGGTCCATGCCGTACCGTCCGCCGGACATCAGGGCGTTCACAGGACGTATCAGCGGCTAAGGGATCATTTTTACTTTCCCGGGATGTTGGCCGCATCCCGGAAATATGTCGCATCATGCACGGCATGTCAACGGAGGAAAGGGGCGATCGCCCGAACTCCCCTACAGTCCATGCCGGACGTCGCGGAGCCCTTCGAGCGGGTCTCCGTGGATATCCTCACTCTTACCCCTTCGGCACGTGGAAACAAGTACGTCCTTGTGCTGATTGACCATCTTACCCGGTTTGTCGAGCTGTTCCCGTTGGCAACGAAGGACGCCCAAACCGTAGCAGACGTGTTTCTTGCGGAATTCGTTACTCGGTACGGTCCCCCGCGGACCCTGTTATCAGATAACGGCCTTGAATTCCGCAATCGTCTCCTTTCCGACATCTGTCATCACCTCCAGGTGAAGTCGCTCTTCACCACAGTCTACCATCCGCAAGCCAACGGTATGGTGGAGAGGGTGAATCGGGTGGTCAAGGACGCCCTGAGCACGCTCCAAATGGATGATCCTGATTGTTGGGACGATCTATTACCGTATGTGAGGTTTGCCATCAATTCCTCCATACACCGGAGCGTAAACGACGTCCCATTGTACCTTCTCACAGGTCGGGACAGTCATTTTCCGCTCGTGGGATCAAACCACGTAATCTATGCCGAAGGGGCCTTGCCCTCATTAAGATCAAAACTCCGAGCAGCTCGGGTGGCCGCTGGTGAGGCCGCCCGAAAGGCTCGTGAGCGTTGGACCGCCGATCACGATCGAAGGCGGCGGGCTCGACCGCGGGAGTACATTGAAGGGGATCTGGTCTTTGTGCATCGCAGCGTTATCCTGCACCCCAGTCACGGAACCAGACCCCTGGGTCCCCGATGGTTAGGGCCAGTCCGGGTCTTGAAAAAGCTCGGGCCCGTGGCTTATGTGGTGAGGAGACCGAATTCAGATGGGCAGGAAGTCACTTTGCACCCAAATAAATTTAAGGCATTTCGGGTCACTGCGGAATTCGTCCCTCCGGACGACTTTCCCCGTTTGGACGGCACAGCCCCTCCAGACCCGGAATCGGACATGGGACCTTTACAAGATCCCGGTGCTGATGACCTCTTGGATTCGGAATCCTCGGCCCCGTCATCGGAGGGGGTAGACGATGAACCATGGGACCCTGGGTCTGACTGGGACGAGTAGGGAGCAAGACACTTTTCCTTTTCTTCCGCTTACCATTATCTTTCTTTTTTCAGAGCCCCAGCGGGATGCATGCTGCCCTCTGTTGATTACCAGTCCGTCCTGTAACATAACCCTGTATGACTTGGGTCCTAACACGCTTGCAGCCTGTTCTTTTTCAGAGCCTTCCCTTCATCCAGCCCGTGGAGTGGGGAATACCCTTGACGGTAGTCAACCCGACACATTACTAATCCCATCTTCCCCCTTCTAATGTTCAGTCGCCCTGTTTCTTCTACTTATTTTGTTCTGAACTATTTCTACTTTTCAGATCATCTCCAGATGGACGGCAGCAGGGCCCAGCAGCCAGCTTCTGTCCTGCGGAATGATCCTGTCCTTTGGTATTCACAACCGCCCTTGATATACGCGGGTTTTCTCGCCTTCTGCCTTCGTTTCTGGCAGGGTCGCGCTTTCGTCCTGGACGTCTGCAGAAACCCTGTACAGCTATTATTTCTTCTGAGTTTGGCCAAGCTATGGCTTGTTTTCACACCCCGATCGACAGTGACCCGGAGCTGAGGTCGGTCTACGCTCTTTCCCCATGACGGGAACGTAGAGGTGGTTCTCTGTAAAGACCTGTAGGAATTTAACTTTTCTACGGAGTATTCCTGTAAATAGCTCCCTTTCCTATCGTACTCTTAATCTTCTCTGCCTTTCCTATGTAGTTTAGCGTAACACCAGGTTTGGGTTATTTTAGTACTTTGTATTTTTTTTCTGTTATTATTATGTAAACCTTTGTATGTTTGTGCCGAAAGATTTTGAGTTTCACCCTCTTAATCATGTGTTTCCCTCTTCGTTTTGTTCTTTTGATTTGCATGTTGTGCATATGTTCTTAACTTTAAGTTTGTTTTTTTCTTAGTTTTATGATAATTTTAAGATGTTTGTTTGTTTCTTAATACTGTTTTACCGTCGAGGTTCCTCTCCCAGCTTCTCAGAGCAATGTCCATGCAGAGCTATGTCAGGACCGAGCCCATGACTTCCAAGGAGGTCTTTTATTGGGGTAAGCTCTGTTGACACCCTTTACAGATCGCCTGAGAAAGCGGTAATTATACATATGGAGACATTGCCTCCCTCGACGCCCACTAATTCATTGGTTTTAAGCCAGATCCTCAACTGGATCGGATCAGCGCAGCCAGATGGTCGGCTTCGCATTAATACAATTAATGGTCGTGTGTTACTTATGCACTTCATAATGCAGTGTGTGTTAGAACACGCCAGGCCCAAAGAATAAACCCAGTATGTCTAATACACTCTTGTGTCCGCAGACACGGACGACGACGCATCGAGGGCTCCAAAGGGTTCCACCCCCTTTGGTCTAAGGCGATTTGTTCGCCAGCTCTTTACACAGATGATGGTACCATGCTGATAACGGCTCCAGCTGATCCTCCGCACTGGCGTGCGGGCGCGCTCCCCATGCGCACCCGCCTTCCAATCCTCCGCACTGGCGTGCGGGCGCGCTCCACATGCGCACCCGCCTTCTGATGTTCCGCACTCGCGTGCGGGCGCGCTCCACATGCGCACCCGCCTTCCGATCCTCCGCACTGGCGTGCGGGCGCGCTCCACATGCGCACCCGCCTTCTGATGTTCCGTACTGGCGTGCGGGCGCGTCCTCTGACGCACCCGCCTTCCGATGATCCGCACTGGCGTGCGGGCGCGCTTCCCATGCGCACCCGCCTTCTGATGTTCCGCACTGGCGTGCGGGCGCGTCCTCTGACGCACCCACCTTCCGATGATCCGCACTGGCGTGCGGGCGCGTCCTCTGACGCACCCGCCTTCCGATGATCCGCACTGGCGTGCGGGCGCGTCCTCTGACGCACCCGCCTTCCGATGGACCGCACTGGCGTGCGGGCGCGCTCCCCATGCGCACCCGCCTTCCGATGGACCGCACTGGCGTGCGGGTGTACCCTGTACGACCGCCTCTCCGATGTCCCCGTGACGAGCGGGCGCGCTCCCCATGCGCACCCGCCTTAGGATGGATCCTGCCGAGATGATGGACCCTGAGATGTTCGCCGACGTGATGGTCTTCGCCCTCTACACTTCGTCAGAGCCGACCGTTGCTCTGGTTCCTGAAACCCTTCGGGCGCCTTTCCTTCTGTCTCACGATCGTACCTCACGAGAGATGGAACGAGTACCTCGCAGACACACCTGTTGTTTAAGGAGTCTCTCCTGCGATACTCGTCTTACCCGTCCCCTACTTAGGCGACGCACTGCCCGGGGGAGGTGTTGTAGTGTACGGCTGCGTACGTCCCGACTCGAAGGATGATATCATCTCCAGTTGAAGTCGCCAAGCTAAAACATCTATTTATTTATTTATTTTTAACCGAATTATTGTATATATGTTATGGCCGAAAAGCAGTTTATCATCGGATTTTCTCCGTATCCTTTCCTGTATTTATTTTTTTCTAATGTTCTTTCCTTTTGTCGACGTCTCCAAATTCCCGCGATAACCACCGAAGGAGGTGACGGTCGTTACCCTGCTTCTTTTTTGTTTTTCCCCTTCCCTCTCTCGTCTCGGTTGTTTGGATTGTCCAACTATCGGCTGGGTCTTTAGGCACCTCTTTTGCCTATATTCTTCTTTCGCGCCATGCCTGGGGCTTGGCCTGGGGGTTTCTTTCGGGGTATAAGTACTCGTGGTAAGGGGAAGGAAGAGAACTTCGGTCCTGACCTCTGTCCCGCACTTTGGTCCTTCGCGGTAACAATTTTACCTGTGTTGTGCTCTCGCTCGGATTTACCCTGGGATATACTTCACGCACGGATTTACCAGGACTGCTGAGTATCTCCTCAAAGCTAAGTGGTTGCTGGTTGTGTGTAGGAGACGACTGGTCTCTTTTGGACTTTAGCGTGACATGCTGCATTATCATCTGCAGGGTGCACTCTGTCGTAAAGTCCCGTGACATTTTTGCGTATTTCCCAGTGTTTGAGAGCATTAGGACCAAGTGATATAGAGGAACACTGCTTGAGGATCCGTACCTCCAGTGTATTAAATTTAACACTAAGTTATCACTTAGTTTCTTTCATTCCTGCCCGAGGATCCGTACCTCCTGGAATAAAGATCTTTTTAAGTACCATTACGTACTTTGTCGTGAATTGTTTTGTTTCGCTTAATGCGTGGTTGTTGATTTCTGCTTGATCGTGTGGGTGATTAAGCAGTCTCTGTGATTACACCTCCAGTGTGACTTTCCCTTTTTAAGACTTAAGTCATTACTTCGTTGTATTTCGTTCGTACTTGAGGAGTCATACCTCCTGTACATATATATATTTTTTAAAGTTAATGTTAATGTTTCCTATCGTCCCTGCTTGAGGATCCGTACCTCCGGGGATAAAAGATCGTTATCAGGATCTTTTTACATATTTTGTTTGTTATGTTTCTGTTGATTTCTGCCTGACCTTGTGGGTGATCAGACAGACTTTTGTTGCTCCGTATCTCCTGATAACGAGCCCTTAGTATCACATGATACTTGATTTTTGTTGTTGTTGTCGTTTGTTGTTTCGGCTGATTCCTGTCTGACCTTGTGGGTGTTCAGGCAGTCTTCGTGAATAGTCCCTTCCTCGACTTTTTCAGCCTTCTTATTAATCTATTTCTTAATTCTTTTGTACACAAGTACCCTTACTAGGTATCCGTCAGTATTAGCTTTGGTTTACAGTTAACATCCATTTGGGTTGGATGTTAACAATTTAACGTAATTTAGGGACTTGGATGTTTTTATGCTGACCCCCTAATAACAGTACTTCTGGAGTTGGGACGCCAACTTAGGGAAGACATTTTTTATATCGTGGTAAGTTTATCTGGTGTTGATTTCTCGTGCATCACCGCCGCTGTGATAAATTGGTGATGCACACACCTTTGTCTACTTCTCATGACTGAAAAATGCCTGTAATTCCCTAGTGAGTGTAACTTGCTCTCTAAATAAACATCGTACCATCTTAGAGCTTTTACTCAACTCCAGTCAGAATAATTTATACCACCACTAAAGTTCTGGTTCTGACCAAGGTTAGATGCCTAAATCTTTCTCGGACTCGGGTCTCCTAAACAGCACATCGCTGGTTGCTCTGACATCACGCAACCCTTGAAAGGCTGTAAAAAGGCTAGATAAATCAGAGAATATTAAGCTGATATCAAAAGAACAGATTCATTTAGCTATACCTGTGTTCCCGCTCCCAGCGGGCGGATGCTCAAACCGAAGGGAAGAAGAAGAATCCTATGATCTTGCTTTTTTCTTCTAAACACGTCCACGCAGACGCTCAGCCTACGCTATCTCCCTTTTCACATCTACACACTTACACATCCAACATTCAGCACACACATTCTGTACTTTCTTTCCACCCTTCTCTGATACAACACCCACACCCACTTACACGACATACACGGTTCCCGAACCTACTAATCGGGTGGTGGCAGCGTGCCGTAGGCCTGGAACCTTACATCTGTTCACTGCAGACGAATCTTTCCTTGAGCAAAGAACTCAATATTCTCGGTTGAGCCAGAACTCAACCAGATAGATCACTTAAAGTCTACTGGGTCTACGCCCCGCTACAATAATAATAATAATAATAATAATAGTAATAATGATAATGATGATGATAATAATAATAATGATAATAATAATAATAGTAATAATAATAATGATGCTAATAATAATAATGATAATAATAATAATAATAATAATAATAATAATAATAATAATAATAATAATAATAATAATGATAACAGTAATAATGATAATAATAATAATAATGATAATAATAATAATAATAATAATAATAATAATAATAATAATAATAATGATGATGATAACAATGATAATAATGATAATGGCTTATATCATTATCTTAAGAGCAAGAATTTTACTTAACCTATGATCGATGATATAATGTTTTCTCGAATCCTCGAAGACTACGAGGAGGAAGAAAACGGGAGTGTGTTTCCAAATTCGAGAGAGAAAGAGAGAGAGAGAGCGGGGAGGGGGAGAGAGAGAGATAGGAGGGAAAAGGAAATAAGAGAGTAATAAACAGACAGAGAGAAAAGGAGGGAGGGAGGGAGAACGAGAGAGAGTGGAGGTTTGGGGGAGAGAGAGAGGAGGAAAAAAGAAATAAGAGTGATAAACAGATAAAGAGAAAGGGAAGGAGAAAGAATGAGAGTGTGTGAGGTGGACTGAGGGAGACGAAGAGAGGGAGGTATGGGGAGCGAGAGAGAGAGTGAGAGAGAAGATGGAAAGCGAAAATAGAGTGGGATAGTAAGATACAAACAAAGAGAAAGGGAGGGTAGGAGGGCGAGAAAGAGAGAGAGAGATGCTGAGATATACAGAGAGAGAGAAAGAGAATGAGCGAAAGAATGAGAGACGTTTAGGAGGGAAGGAGAGAGAGGGAGAAACAGACAACCAGACATACATCCAAAAAGAATAAAGCTGGGGAGAGACAGACCGATGGGTAGAGGAAGAAAAGAGGAGAAAAAAGGAGGGGGGGGGGGGCAGATAAAGTGCACACTAGCTTAGAGTCAGGATAAAAGTGTGGCAGCGTTACTGTAGGTCGTAAACCCAGGCAGAGGAGCGGGAAGCGTTAAAGGGGACGGACGAAGACGAGGACTTCGCTTCAACACACACACGCATTAATATATATATATATATATATATATATATATATATATATATATA
>NC_091578.1:14608509-14612406 GCF_042767895.1 Penaeus vannamei | reverse complement strand
ATTATCATTATTGTTATTATTATCATTATGATTGTTATTATTATTATTATTATTATTATTATTATTATTGTTATTATTATTATTAATATTATCATTGTTGTTGTTGCTGATGTCATTATCTTTATCATCCCTATCATTGTTATCATTATCATTATTTTTATCATCATTGTCATCATTATGATTAATATTTCTATTATTATCATTATTATTATAATCACTATTCTCGTTATGATTATCTTTATCATCATCATTATGAATGTTATCGATTTTGTTATCATTATTGTTATTACTATTATCATTATCATTATTTTTATTATTATTGTTATTATTATCGATGTTATTATTATTATTATTATTATCATTATTATTATTACTACTACTACTACTACTACTACTACTACTACTACTGCTGCTACCGCTATTAATGATGATAATGATAATGATGATAATAGTAATAATAATGATATTGATGATAATGAAAATAATAATAATAATAATAATGATATAGCTATTATCATTATTATCATTATTATGATTTTTATCATTATCATTATAATTTCACTCTACTTATTATTGTTATTATTCTTATTTTTTTAATCATCATTATTAGCATTACTGTAATTGTTATGATAATCATCATCATTATTATCATTATTATTATTATTATTATTATTATTATTATTATTATTATTATTATTATTACTATCAATGTTATTATAATTGTTATTATTCCTATCATTATTGATATTATCATTCTTGTTATTATTATTATCATTATTATTATTATTATCATTATTACTATTATTATTATTATTATTATTATTATTATTATTATTATTATTATTATTATTATTATTATCATTATTATTATTATTATTATTATTATTATTATTATTATCACTATCATCATCATCACCATCATTATCATCATCATCATTATTATCATCATTATTGTAATTATCATTATCATCATTGTCAGTGTTACTATTATTACTATTATTCACATTATCAATATTATTACTATTATCATCATTATGATCGTTATCATTATCATCATTGTCATTATCATCATTATCTTTATAGTAATTATTATTGTTATCATTATCATTGTTATCATCATTATCATCATCATTATTATTATCTTATTATCATCATTGATATTATTATTATTATCATTATTATTACTTGAACATCATTCTCATTGCTACGATTATTACTGTTATCATTAATATTATTGTTACTGTTATCATTATCATTATTGTTGCTATGATTGCTATCATTATTATTATTATTATTATTTTCAGTATCATCATTATTGTTAATATGATTATCATTAACATTTTCATAATTACCATTATTATTATATTTTTACTATTATCATATTTATTATCGTCATTATTGTTATTATGATTATTACTATTATCATTGTTAGTATTACTATCATTATTACTATTGATATTATTGTTATTACTATTATGATTATTATTATTACTATTTTGATTACTATTATCATTATGTTTTCATCATTATTAACATAATCGTCATTACTATTACTATCATTATCATTAATAGTATTGCTACTATTATCAACATTTTCTTTATCAATATTATTATTATAATTATCATCTTTACTATTATTGTTATCATCATTGTTATTATTATTACTTTTATAATAATTTTATTATCCTTACTTTTATCTGTTTTTGTTATTATTATCATTATTATTACTATTTTTATCACCATTATCATTATCATCATAATCATCATGATTGTTATCATCACCATTTTTATTTTATAATTACAATATATTCCAATATCATCATCATCATAATCATCATCATTAGCTTCATGATTATGTTATCATTACCGTTTCATCAATATTGATTTCAATTATTATTATAAGAAAAGAACAATGGTAATGAGCTTCAATTAAACTCTAATTAGACCGATTCGTATTCCATAAGAAATAATAATAACAATGAAAAGATAAAATAAAAGATTTTTTTTTATTGTTTTTTTATTGATACATTTTATTGATTTAGTCATTCGTCTGTGTCTAGTTATTTACTAATCTTTAAAATCTATTACATCTTAAAGCAAAGTAAGGGATTCGGAAAGAGGAAATGGATAAGAAGAGAAGAAGATGAAAATGAAGAAGAAAAAAGGAGAAAGATAAACACGGATGGAGAGTAGAAAATTAAGCATATGTATACCCCCCCCCCCTCTCTCTTTTTTTTCTCTCTCTCTCTCTTTCTCTTTCTCTCTCTCTCGTCTCTCTGCTCTCTCTTTCTCTTTTTCTCTCTCTCGTCTCTCTGCTCTCTCTTTCTCTCTCTTTCTTCCTCCCTCCCTCCCTTCCCTTCCCTCCCTTCCTTCCCTCCTCTCCCTCCCTCCCTTCCTTCCCCTCTCTCCCTCCCTTCCCTCCCTTTCGTACCCAGCGAGGATCCGCGCGGCAGGCGAAGCCCACGGCCTCCGCGGAACAGAGCCAAACCTCAAACATCATCAGTGGATTCGGACGAGTACTTCGGATGCTCTATGACTGCCCTTCGAATTCCAAATGTAAATGGGGTCTGAAGGGAATATCAAATTTACGGCACTGACAAAGGGGAGAGGTAATCAGTCTTCACCTCATCAAGGCGCTGACATTCCAACAATCATTTGCAACATACTGTCACGTGCGCTGCTGTGTTGGAAGCTTGTGCTGGAAATAGTTCAAAGGTGTGATTACGTTCAAGAGACAAACAGTTGTGGTTTTAGAATCAAAATTATGAAAGTGAAGTAGAAATGAGGATAAGTACGCAATTGTGAGGATAATGATGTGCGATTTAAGATACGGGGTTAAATAATATGATGATTGTGGTAGACAATGATTATGATCATCATGATGACGATGATGGTAGGGGTTAGGGCAATATTAAAAACAATAGTGAAAATGATAATGATGATGATAATAATAATGATAATCATCAATAATAATAATGATAATGATAATGATAACAATAATAATTGTAATGATAATAATAATAATGATAATGATAATAATAATAACAATGATAACAGAAATATTAATAGTAATAATAATAGTAATGAAAATAATGATACCATCAATAATTATAATCAAAATGATAATAATGATAATAGCAATGATAACACTCATGCTAATAATGGCAATGATAATAATGGTAATGATAATAATTGTAACAACGATAACAATAATGATAATGACAATAAAAAAGTATCACTGGTAATAATATTAGCAATAGCAATAATGATAACAGTAATAATGATAAGGCTAACAATGATAATGATAAGAAAAGTATTGATAATAATATGGAAAATCATATTAGTAATGATAGTAATAATATTAACAATAGCAACAACAACAACAATAATAATAATGACGATGATAATGATATTAATAGTAATAATAATAATAATGATAACAATAATAGTGATGATAATAATAATGATAATAATAATGATTGTAATAATGCTAATGATAACAATAATAATAGTAATGATAATGATAATAATAACAGCAATAATGTTAACAATAATAGTGATATATATGTTATATTTCATTTTAGTTCACGTTTAACTACATTCCGTCTGCCAACTTTACTGATCAAGGTAAGGAAATAGTAATCAAGGTCACTAAAAGATAATAAATCAAATATTAATTATCAAAGTCCAAAAGTAGCGCGCATGCGTGACTCCGCCCACTCCCCGCAGAGCAGCTACGAGCTTATAATATTCTTTGCATTCTTTATGAAAACTTTGAATGTGTAGGAATGTTTATATTAAGATGTACCGGTTCTGTGCCATCTATTTTTATTTTTCCTATATTCTTCGTGCAACTACTTCTACTGCAATGTTACCTAGGTCCATGCAGTGTGTTTT
>NC_091578.1:14598509-14603509 GCF_042767895.1 Penaeus vannamei | reverse complement strand
GCCTTGATCAGGGCGAGAAAAGTGTCCCTTTAGCCTTGATCAGGGCGAGAAAAGTGTCCCTTTAGCCTTGATCAGGGCGAGAAAAGTGTCCCTTTAGCCTTGATCAGGGCGAGAAAAGTGTCCCTTTAGCCTTGATCAGGGCGAGAAAAGTGTCCCTTTAGCCTTGATCAGGGCGAGAAAAGTGTCCCTTTAGCCTTGATCAGGGCGAGAAAAGTGTCCCATTAGCCTTGATCAGGGCGAGAAAAGTGTCCCTTTAGCCTTGATCAGGGCGAGAAAAGTGTCCCTTTAGCCTTGATCAGGGCGAGAAAAGTGTCCCATTAGCCTTGATCAGGGCGAGAAAAGTGTCCCTTTAGCCTTGATCAGGGCGAGAAAAGTGTCCCATTAGCCTTGATCAGGGCGAGAAAAGTGTCCCTTTAGCCTTGATCAGGGCGAGAAAAGTGTCCCATTAGCCTTGATCAGGGCGAGAAAAGTGTCCCATTAGCCTTGATCAGGGCGAGAAAAGTGTCCCTTTAGCCTTGATCAGGGCGAGAAAAGTGTCCCTTTAGCCTTGATCAGGGCGAGAAAAGTGTCCCTTTAGCCTTGATCAGGGCGAGAAAAGTGTCCCATTAGCCTTGATCAGGGCGAGAAAAGTGTCCCTTTAGCCTTGATCAGGGCGAGAAAAGTGTCCCTTTAGCCTTGATCAGGGCGAGAAAAGTGTCCCTTTAGCCTTGATCAGGGCGAGAAAAGTGTCCCATTAGCCTTAATCAGGGCGAGAAAAGTGTCCCTTTAGCCTTGATCAGGGCGAGAAAAGTGTCCCTTTAGCCTTGATCAGGGCGAGAAAAGTGTCCCATTAGCCTTAATCAGGGCGAGAAAAGTGTCCCATTAGCCTTGATCAGGGCGAGAAAAGTGTCCCATTAGCCTTGATCAGGGCGAGAAAAGTGTCCCTTTAGCCTTGATCAGGGCGAGAAAAGTGTCCCTTTAGCCTTGATCAGGGCGAGAAAAGTGTCCCATTAGCCTTAATCAGGGCGAGAAAAGTGTCCCTTTAGCCTTGATCAGGGCGAGAAAAGTGTCCCTTTAGCCTTAATCAGGGCGAGAAAAGTGTCCCTTTAGCCTTGATCAGGGCGAGAAAAGTGTCCCATTAGCCTTGATCAGGGCGAGAAAAGTGTCCCTTTAGCCTTGATCAGGGCGAGAAAAGTGTCCCTTTAGCCTTAATCAGGGCGAGAAAAGTGTCCCTTTAGCCTTGATCAGGGCGAGAAAAGTGTCCCTTTAGCCTTAATCAGGGCGAGAAAAGTGTCCCTTTAGCCTTGATCAGGGCGAGAAAAGTGTCCCTTTAGCCTTGATCAGGGCGAGAAAAGTGTCCCTTTAGCCTTAATCAGGGCGAGAAAAGTGTCCCTTTAGCCTTGATCAGGGCGAGAAAAGTGTCCCTTTAGCCTTGATCAGGGCGAGAAAAGTGTCCCTTTAGCCTTGATCAGGGCGAGAAAAGTGTCCCATTAGCCTTGATCAGGGCGAGAAAAGTGTCCCATTAGCCTTGATCAGGGCGAGAAAAGTGTCCCTTTAGCCTTGATCAGGGCGAGAAAAGTGTCCCTTTAGCCTTGATCAGGGCGAGAAAAGTGTCCCATTAGCCTTGATCAGGGCGAGAAAAGTGTCCCTTTAGCCTTGATCAGGGCGAGAAAAGTGTCCCTTTAGCCTTGATCAGGGCGAGAAAAGTGTCCCATTAGCCTTAATCAGGGCGAGAAAAGTGTCCCTTTAGCCTTGATCAGGGCGAGAAAAGTGTCCCTTTAGCCTTGATCAGGGCGAGAAAAGTGTCCCTTTAGCCTTGATCAGGGCGAGAAAAGTGTCCCTTTAGCCTTGATCAGGGCGAGAAAAGTGTCCCATTAGCCTTAATCAGGGCGAGAAAAGTGTCCCTTTAGCCTTGATCAGGGCGAGAAAAGTGTCCCTTTAGCCTTGATCAGGGCGAGAAAAGTGTCCCTTTAGCCTTGATCAGGGCGAGAAAAGTGTCCCTTTAGCCTTGATCAGGGCGAGAAAAGTGTCCCATTAGCCTTGATCAGGGCGAGAAAAGTGTCCCATTAGCCTTAATCAGGGCGAGAAAAGTGTCCCTTTAGCCTTGATCAGGGCGAGAAAAGTGTCCCTTTAGCCTTGATCAGGGCGAGAAAAGTGTCCCTTTAGCCTTGATCAGGGCGAGAAAAGTGTCCCTTTAGCCTTGATCAGGGCGAGAAAAGTGTCCCATTAGCCTTGATCAGGGCGAGAAAAGTGTCCCATTAGCCTTAATCAGGGCGAGAAAAGTGTCCCTTTAGCCTTGATCAGGGCGAGAAAAGTGTCCCTTTAGCCTTGATCAGGGCGAGAAAAGTGTCCCATTAGCCTTGATCAGGGCGAGAAAAGTGTCCCATTAGCCTTGATCAGGGCGAGAAAAGTGTCCCATTAGCCTTGATCAGGGCGAGAAAAGTGTCCCATTAGCCTTGATCAGGGCGAGAAAAGTGTCCCTTTAGCCTTGATCAGGGCGAGAAAAGTGTCCCTTTAGCCTTGATCAGGGCGAGAAAAGTGTCCCTTTAGCCTTGATCAGGGCGAGAAAAGTGTCCCATTAGCCTTGATCAGGGCGAGAAAAGTGTCCCTTTAGCCTTGATCAGGGCGAGAAAAGTGTCCCTTTAGCCTTGATCAGGGCGAGAAAAGTGTCCCTTTAGCCTTGATCAGGGCGAGAAAAGTGTCCCTTTAGCCTTGATCAGGGCGAGAAAAGTGTCCCTTTAGCCTTGATCAGGGCGAGAAAAGTGTCCCTTTAGCCTTGATCAGGGCGAGAAAAGTGTCCCTTTAGCCTTGATCAGGGCGAGAAAAGTGTCCCTTTAGCCTTGATCAGGGCGAGAAAAGTGTCCCATTAGCCTTAATCAGGGCGAGAAAAGTGTCCCATTAGCCTTGATCAGGGCGAGAAAAGTGTCCCTTTAGCCTTGATCAGGGCGAGAAAAGTGTCCCTTTAGCCTTGATCAGGGCGAGAAAAGTGTCCCTTTAGCCTTGATCAGGGCGAGAAAAGTGTCCCATTAGCCTTGATCAGGGCGAGAAAAGTGTCCCATTAGCCTTGATCAGGGCGAGAAAAGTGTCCCATTAGCCTTAATCAGGGCGAGAAAAGTGTCCCTTTAGCCTTGATCAGGGCGAGAAAAGTGTCCCATTAGCCTTAATCAGGGCGAGAAAAGTGTCCCTTTAGCCTTGATCAGGGCGAGAAAAGTGTCCCTTTAGCCTTAATCAGGGCGAGAAAAGTGTCCCTTTAGCCTTGATCAGGGCGAGAAAAGTGTCCCATTAGCCTTAATCAGGGCGAGAAAAGTGTCCCTTTAGCCTTAATCAGGGCGAGAAAAGTGTCCCTTTAGCCTTGATCAGGGCGAGAAAAGTGTCCCTTTAGCCTTGATCAGGGCGAGAAAAGTGTCCCATTAGCCTTAATCAGGGCGAGAAAAGTGTCCCTTTAGCCTTGATCAGGGCGAGAAAAGTGTCCCATTAGCCTTGATCAGGGCGAGAAAAGTGTCCCTTTAGCCTTGATCAGGGCGAGAAAAGTGTCCCTTTAGCCTTGATCAGGGCGAGAAAAGTGTCCCATTAGCCTTAATCAGGGCGAGAAAAGTGTCCCTTTAGCCTTAATCAGGGCGAGAAAAGTGTCCCTTTAGCCTTGATCAGGGCGAGAAAAGTGTCCCTTTAGCCTTGATCAGGGCGAGAAAAGTGTCCCTTTAGCCTTGATCAGGGCGAGAAAAGTGTCCCTTTAGCCTTGATCAGGGCGAGAAAAGTGTCCCTTTAGCCTTGATCAGGGCGAGAAAAGTGTCCCTTTAGCCTTGATCAGGGCGAGAAAAGTGTCCCATTAGCCTTGATCAGGGCGAGAAAAGTGTCCCATTAGCCTTGATCAGGGCGAGAAAAGTGTCCCTTTAGCCTTGATCAGGGCGAGAAAAGTGTCCCTTTAGCCTTGATCAGGGCGAGAAAAGTGTCCCTTTAGCCTTGATCAGGGCGAGAAAAGTGTCCCTTTAGCCTTGATCAGGGCGAGAAAAGTGTCCCTTTAGCCTTGATCAGGGCGAGAAAAGTGTCCCATTAGCCTTGATCAGGGCGAGAAAAGTGTCCCTTTAGCCTTGATCAGGGCGAGAAAAGTGTCCCTTTAGCCTTGATCAGGGCGAGAAAAGTGTCCCTTTAGCCTTGATCAGGGCGAGAAAAGTGTCCCATTAGCCTTAATCAGGGCGAGAAAAGTGTCCCTTTAGCCTTGATCAGGGCGAGAAAAGTGTCCCTTTAGCCTTGATCAGGGCGAGAAAAGTGTCCCTTTAGCCTTGATCAGGGCGAGAAAAGTGTCCCTTTAGCCTTAATCAGGGCGAGAAAAGTGTCCCTTTAGCCTTGATCAGGGCGAGAAAAGTGTCCCATTAGCCTTAATCAGGGCGAGAAAAGTGTCCCATTAGCCTTGATCAGGGCGAGAAAAGTGTCCCTTTAGCCTTGATCAGGGCGAGAAAAGTGTCCCATTAGCCTTGATCAGGGCGAGAAAAGTGTCCCTTTAGCCTTGATCAGGGCGAGAAAAGTGTCCCATTAGCCTTGATCAGGGCGAGAAAAGTGTCCCATTAGCCTTGATCAGGGCGAGAAAAGTGTCCCTTTAGCCTTGATCAGGGCGAGAAAAGTGTCCCTTTAGCCTTGATCAGGGCGAGAAAAGTGTCCCTTTAGCCTTGATCAGGGCGAGAAAAGTGTCCCTTTAGCCTTGATCAGGGCGAGAAAAGTGTCCCATTAGCCTTGATCAGGGCGAGAAAAGTGTCCCTTTAGCCTTGATCAGGGCGAGAAAAGTGTCCCTTTAGCCTTGATCAGGGCGAGAAAAGTGTCCCTTTAGCCTTGATCAGGGCGAGAAAAGTGTCCCTTTAGCCTTGATCAGGGCGAGAAAAGTGTCCCTTTAGCCTTGATCAGGGCGAGAAAAGTGTCCCTTTAGCCTTGATCAGGGCGAGAAAAGTGTCCCATTAGCCTTGATCAGGGCGAGAAAAGTGTCCCTTTAGCCTTGATCAGGGCGAGAAAAGTGTCCCTTTAGCCTTGAT
>NC_091578.1:14578509-14581009 GCF_042767895.1 Penaeus vannamei | reverse complement strand
CCCTATTTCCTCACCTTTCCCTCCTGTTTCCTCTCTTTTCCCCTCCTCTTTCCCTCCTGATTCCCCAACATTTTTCTTTCTTTTCTCATTCTCTTTCCCTTCTCTTTCCTCTCTTTTCCCCTCCTCTTTCCTTCCCTCTTTCCCAACGTTCCCCTTCCCTCTCTTCCTTCTCCACCTTTCCTTCCCTCTGCCAGCTCCTCCTAAGATTCTCTGGCGATCTGCGTTGTCTTTTAACTGCAGAAGAAAATCATCGAAAGTTAACGGCCTAAGTGACATGAGCAAGAAGTGAGGCGGAAAGATTGCAGTGTTCGTTAAATACCCCCAAGAGGACGAACATAGATGGGTTAAGAGAGAGAGAAAGGAAGGGGGAAAAGAGAAAAGAGAGAGAGAGAGAGAAAGAGAAGATGAGAGGACGTTAAGGCGGGAAAGAGAGAGAAAGCGAAGGTGGGAGTAAAGAGGAGAGAGAAAGAGAGGAGGAGAGAGGTACGTAACTCAAGGAACCTCCCCGATGGAAAAGAAGGA
This sequence comes from Penaeus vannamei, assembly GCF_042767895.1. Taxonomy (NCBI): domain Eukaryota; kingdom Metazoa; phylum Arthropoda; class Malacostraca; order Decapoda; family Penaeidae; genus Penaeus; species Penaeus vannamei. The sequence continues at coordinate 14,580,487 of NC_091578.1, read as the reverse complement.
TGAGATTGAATTAAACGAAGATAAATGAGAGAGAGAAAAGGGAGAGGCAAGGCTGATGTGCTCCATTTTGGATCCGATTGATAAGATAAATCGAAGAAGGAGAGAGAAGCGAGGAAAAGAAGAAAGAAATAGGAAAGACAGGGAGAGATGTGAACCTTGAGAAAAGGCAACACCACAAGAGCTTCGAGCTGGAAACGAGGGAAGGAAGAGGGGGGGGGGGGGTTGATGAAGTAGGAGAAGCTGAAGGAGGAAGAGGTGGAAGAAGAGGAGAAGAAGGAGGACGAAGGGGAAGGAAGCCTCAGTGGGGCTAACATCCCCTCTACTAGTGTTGTTAATGACTATTTACACTTCACGCTGGGACTGCTTCTGGCGGAACTGATGTAATGCTGCCGCCAATGTCGATGGTGATGCCAGTCCTTCTCGCAGCCACGCCAGTGCTATTGATAGAGACTCCCCCCCCCCACCCAATAGTAGCGATACGAAAAAAAAAAAAAAAATCGCGAATGCTATTCCTGCAGATCGAAGAGCAGGAGGGAAAGCCAACGAGGAGTCCTGCCGAGCGAGAGCTTGACAGAAAACGGCAGGCTCGAGGTGAGAAGCACACGGAAAATACATATTGTAATTAACAGATACTCCATATATACCTACCAGACTAATGTGGAAAATAGTTATTTAGATCTCGTGACGACCGAAGTATGTGAACAAAAAGCTCTATCACCAAACGGATCTTTAGTTGGGCATTTGACATTTAAATCTTTTTTTTCTCGATGCTTTAAAACTCCCTGGAATCATATCAAAAAGTGCTTAACGGTTGACTGATATTTGCATTATCATGAATTCAGTTTTCACATCTTGGGAAAGTCGATGTAGGTGAACGAGAGGTACCACTAAATGGGTCTTTAAGCTGGCATATGACATTTATTTTTCCTCGCTCTTCCATATTCATTTATATCACGAGTTTCGGTTGGCTGATAACATTTTCGTCCTCACCATCAATTAACTTCTTTACTGGCGAATGATTGGCTTGTGACATATTTCACAACTATGGTTATCTTTATTGATAATTGTTATACTTACTCTCTCTTTTATTCGTAACATAGGCAACAGGTAATCATTCTCATCATCAAATGCTGTAGTCATAGTTATTCTTGCAGCTGATCATCATCATCATCATAGCATTATGACCAACATCATCGTTAGCAAAACGAGACCACCACCACATCAACATTTCACCTTTATTGCTACACCATCGTTATACTTACCAACACCAACCTCTACCATCACTATGCTACCATCTCAGTACCACAATCATCGTCATCACACAAGTACCACCACGAACAACCACCATAAGTACACCGCCTCTACATTAGCATTTCAGCCTCTCCCACTCTTCCACCACCGTCACTGCATCACTGCCACATCACTACCATCACCAACCGCCACCCTACCACTTCCCAATGACCATGCAGAGGGTCATTATGAGGCAAAATCTAACCTCGTACGTTAAAAGACATTACTGTCATCCTTTTCATTAATGTAAGTAACTGCCAGTTCTACTATATGCACGATATATAATCGTCCTTCGTTGTTGCTGCCTTTATCAATAAACCTTGATTATTCAAAATCATTGCAAATTTTACCAAATTCTATGCATTTCCGTTGAGGTTACCCCTTATCAATATGCCTCCATTATTCATTATCGTTGATACCATTCTTATCAACAACCTCACCCTACAGTCTGTATCTTCTCCACTATCACTATCACTGCTATAAACGCCATTATCAAGGCTAACATCTTTAACGTCTTCAGCGTCCAAAGTCACGAAGTTTACAAAGTTTGCAAAGTTCCCCGTCACCTGATTTCGAAGTCACGACGTGCAAATGCAATGTTGAGATGTGAAGTTGTCTCGTCGGGTTATTGTGGTTCAAGTTAAAAGTTTCCTTGAACTTGTCGAGAGCGAGTGAAGGCGTGAAGTTA
>NC_091578.1:14551009-14568509 GCF_042767895.1 Penaeus vannamei | reverse complement strand
TAGGGAAGAGAAATAGGAGAAAGAGAAAGAAGAGGATGAGGAGAGGAAGGAGAAAGAGGAGAAGGGTGAGGATGAGGAAGAAGAAAGAAGAAATATAAGGTGAAAAAGACGACGAGGAAAAAAAGTCGAAGACCAATGCCAAGAAGACAAGGAAAGGGAAGAAAAAGAAGAAAAAGGAGAAAATTGTCCCTTAGAAGGTATTTCTGGTCTCCGGCTTCCCTTCACGGACGATGGTTCTTCTTGAGGTCGTCGGGGCTTATCGGGTCATTATTCCATTATTCAATTAGGTGTCGCTCTTCCCCGAGGCGTGTGTGCGTGCGTGTGTGTTTGTGCGTGCGTGTGTTTGTGTATGTGTGCGCGTGCGTAAGAGCGTGTGTGCGTGTAATCATACACATGTGAACTTAGGCATATGAAAACACACACATACACACACAGGCACACGCACACACTACACACACACACACACACGCACACACACACACACACACACGCACAGACACATGCACACACTACACACACACACACATACAGACGCAGACACACGCACACACACACTTCTCACAAACATCCGATAATGGCGCGATCCCGCCAGCCAAGATAGTCGCTTGCGCCAATCTCGAGCTTCACAGAAAACGGAGGGTACGCGCCCCTCTTATTTCATTCATTCGTAATGCGAGGGAAATATCCGGAGATCATCGTTATTTGAGGGATATTTTTCGATTTGTAACAGCAATGCCTCAGGTTAGGGAAAAGAACGTGCTGTGAAAGAGATGCTTTTTTTGCGTTCGTATTTACCTCGGCTATTTTGGTGTTTATTGTGGACGCGGATGATCTTTTTGTCGTGGGATTGAATGTGTGAAGGCGAGAAAAAAAGGGATCGAATTCTTTTTTTATGGTTCTAATAATATGCTTTTTTGTTCTTTCATTCGTCTATTCATTCTTTGTGTTTTTTTATTTTTTACACTCATTACTTCCATAAAGCATTAGGAAATTCAACAACACATTATCAGTGGACATACATAATACTCTGTACCAGAGGGAAAAACGCATGAAATATATCATAATTAATGATCTTAATGATAAAGCAACAGCAAAGTCGTGAGAAATCGATAATGTAAACAAAAGTGTAACAATGGTTTACTAATCGTAACTACCACAACTATCAAGAATCTAATAACCATTTCAATAACTTGAGCAGTTCATGGAGTTGTACCAAAACTACAAGTACCGTATACACACAAAAAATCTATTGTTACTTATTACGTGTCTGAACGAATAACACAGCATGTATGCACCATGACACACAAAAACACATCATAGAAAAAAGTGCGCGGTGCTTATAAAGGTTCACCGGTTTTCAAAAGGAATTTAGTGAGGGGAGTCGCGACTACCTGGAGCGAGACTTCCACGCTGTGACTGTGATATAAGCCTGGCGTTTTTGCAAGACACGGTGCTGTCAGATATTGAACTAGTGCGAAACATCCAGAGTAGATATTTTGTTATCTGTTTGCTAGTGTGTCATCATCATTATGATTGTTATCCTAATTATCCTAATTATTCTTATTACAACATTATGATTATCATTATGATCATTATCGTCATCATTATTGTCATCATCATCGTTGCCATTATCACATTTCCCCATTAGACCCCGAGACACATCAAAACTATAAAGAGGCTCAACTATGCAGTTATGTAATTATATTTTGCATCGGTTATATTCTGTCTAATTTCCGCCAAAAGTCGTGCTGCAGCCTCAGGTAATGGCCAATAACGCTGCCACTGCGCCGACTGACCTTTGAGCTCAGAACACGACCGAAATTAAAACTTTTCCCTCCTTTTTGATATTACAGTATTACTCTTATTGATACCTCGTTGAAAAAAAAGAACGAAAGGCCGGCACGCATCTCATTCCAAGGAGAAGCGTGGCGCGACGGGGAATGAGCCTGGCGGAAGTTCGGAGAAGCGGAGGCAGAGGTCCTCGCGTAGGTGTTGGATCGGGTGACAAAGCGACCGAGCAGCGAGCGCCGTGTCGTGGGAATGAGTGACGTCACGACCATTGTCTTCCACGTTCGATGTTCTTTTGTTGATGAGCAGATCGTGCCGATGAGGATCCAGGCTTGCTTACATTAGTCTTTGATCTGCCTCGGATAGATTTGAATTCTATTAAAGTTTATCAGTGCTTCATTATTTCTAAAACCATTCTAAGGGTTAAATTTGAATTTTATTAGATTTATTAGTGTCTGGTTTTCTTTAGCATTATTCTACTAGCGTTGTATTTGTCCCACGGAAGCTAGGATTTTCCCCACTTAACCTTGACATTTTCCTACTTAAATTAGACATTTTCCCGCCTAATCCTGACCTTACTGACTTAAATCTGATACTTTTCCACGTAAGTTAATTTCCCCACTTAAACTAGACACATTTCCAGTTAAGTTAAACATTTCCCCACATAAACTAGACATTTTCCCACTGATGTTAAATGAGTCCCACTTAAATGTTCTAAATAAGTCAGACATTTTTCCTCTCAAGTCAAGCATACTCCCACTTAAGTTAGACATTATCCCACTCAAGTTAAACAATTTCTCTAATTAAGTCAGACATCTTACCCTCCCCTCTCCCCCCCTCCCCCCCATCCTCACCTCACACCCCGGGCCTATTTTCCCGCCACGGAGCCGCTATCTTCGCCGCTTTGCCTAAATTCACGACCCCGATCTTAACTTTACGCCATTCCTTACGCCGAGACAACGAAACTCTTATCTCCTCTTATCTCCAGCCCTTGACGCCGCTCGCGTGAAGTTCGGCGCCATTGTTGCCTCGCCGAAACTTTCTTAGATTGCGAGTCAAAAGCAAAACGGAAATAAATATGAATTTGAGAGAGGGAGGGAGGGAGGGAGGGAGGGGGGAGAGGGGAGAGGGGAGAGGGGAGAGGAGAGAGGAGAGAGGAGAGAGGAGAGAGGAGAGAGGAGAGAGGAGAGAGGAGAGAGGGGAGAGGGGAGAGGGAGGGAGGGAGGTGTGTGTGTGTGCACACACACACACACACACACACACACACACACACACACACACACACACACACACACACACAGGAGTGAGTGAGTGAGTGAGTGAGTGAGTGAGGGAGGGAGGGAGGGAAGAGGGAGAGGGGAGAGTGAGTGAGTGAGTGAGTGAGTGAGTGAATGAGGGAGGGAGGGAGGGAGGGAAGAGGGAGAGGGGAGAGTGAGTGAGTGAGTGAGTGAGTGAGTGAGTGAGTGAGTGAGTGAGTGAGTGAGTGAGTGAGTGAGTAAGTGAGTGAGTAAGTGAGGGAGGGAGGGAGGGTGGAGAGAGGGAGAGAGAGAGATAGAGAGATAGAGAGATATATAGAAAGATAGACAGAGAGAGAAGGTGAGTGAGTGAGTGAGAGAGAGAGAGAGAGAGAGAGAGAGAGAGGGAGAGAGAGAGAGAGAGAGAGAGAGAGAGAGAGAGAGAGAGAGAGAGAGAGAGAAAGGAAAGAGAAAAAGAGATGAATAGATAGACAGAGCGAGAGAGAAAAAGAGATAGATAGATAGACAGAGAGAGAGAAAGAGAGAAAAAAGAAGTAAAAAAAGAAGTAAGAATCTTCTCTCCTCTCGTCTTGCTCTTCGCGCGACCCAGCGGTAATGGAAAAGAATCAAGGAACAATGCGAGACGAGGAGACAAAAGAGAAACAAAAAGGTGGCGGGGGAGGGAGGGAAGGAGGGAGGGAGGGGGATAAGGGAGAGTGAGAGGCAGGAAGAGGGGCGAGGGATGATGAGAGGGGTGAGGGAGAGAGAGCGGGGGACGAGGGAGAGAGAGGGGGATGACGTAGGGAGTAGGGAGAGGGAGGGAGGGAGGGAGGGAAGGGCTGAGGAAGGGTGAGAGGGGATGAAATTTGAGGGGATTAGGGAGGCTAGAATGGGAAGGAGATAGGGAGGAGGGAGGAGGAAAAGGGGGAAAGTGAGGAGAGTGAGGGATGAGAGAATGTGAGAGGGACGAGAGGTGAGGGCTTTAGGGAGGTTGAAAAGGGTTAAAGGTGGGGGGGGGAGGTGGTGAAGGGAGGGAGAAGTGAAGAAGAGAGAAAGGAAACGAAGGGTAGGAGGGAGAGAGGACCAGGGAGGGGAAGGGGGAGAGGGGAAGAAAGGGAGGGGCGATAAAAGAATAGGAAAGGAAAGACAGGAAGATAAAAGGGAAGAGGAGGAGAAAGAGAACGAGAGGGGGAGAGGGAGGTAGAGAGAAGAGCGAGGAAGCGAGAAGAGACCAGGAAGGATGGGGAGAGGCAGGATGAGAGGCGGGAAGGAAGGGAGAGAGAGGCATCAGGAAAGAGAGAGGGAAGGAAGAAGATGTAAGAAAGGGCGAGGAAAGGAAAGAGAAGAGGCACAAGGGCGAAGAGGGAGTAAGGAAGAAAGGGGACCCAGAGGAAAATTAAGGAAGAGAGGGAACGAGGAAGTTAGAGAAGGGAAGAGCATGGGAGAGAGGAAAAAATGGGAGAAAAAGAAAAATAGGAAGGGGAAATGAGAAAGGGAACGAGGAAAGTGAAAGGAAAAGGTGAAAGGAAGAGAGGGGGGGCGGGAGGGCGTGGGCGGCAGAGGGAGGGCGAGGGTTAAAGCGATGTCTGGTAAGATCTGCCACAAGGTGCTCCGCGAGACGTTGTGAGAGGATAACAAAACCCAAACACATTTTCTCGCTCAAGTCAAATATTTTTCTTTTGTCTTTGTCAGCTTCTCGTCGCTGCCTCCTAATACACGCTACTCATTCTCTCTCTCTCTTTCTCCCTCCCACCCCTTCTCTTTCTCTGTCTATCTGTCTGTCTGTCTGTCTCACTCTCACTCTCTTTCTCTGTCTATCTGTCTGTCTCTCTCTCTGTCCCTCCCACTCAGTCAGTCACTCACTCTCTCTCAACAAACATAAGTGAAAGCCTCATCTTAATTTCTGTTCAATCGTCACATATTTAGCTCACCCATATTTTGTTTAACATTACGTGTAATCGTAAAAAAAGAAAAAAAAAAGGATCAAACGGGATGAAATAATTTCAAATTCATTTTAGACCTCATGACTCAACGATCGTTCCCCGTACGCTTAAAAATATTTTTTTTTTTTTTTTTTTTTTTTAAGATCAAAAAAAAAAGTTTTCTTCTTGTGGGTATGTATTTGTATAGTTTGATTTAGATATTTCTATATATATCAAAACCTTCATTATTTTCGTATGTGGAAGAAATATATATGAGGTCACGTGTTTAGTAAGGAATTAGGTAGTTTATATGAAAATGTAATACTGCGAATTCTTACTCTTCCTTTCATTGTTTTCATTGACGAAGACAAAAGGAAAGAATAAGGAAGAAAGAGCAAATGAAAAAGATGATGAAGACGAAAGAAAAACAATACAACGGTGTACTTACAGCTAGAACGAGTAGTTAAAGCCAAGTGGAAGGCTAGACAACACACGTAGCACCTGCTTCTGCTAATGCTTACGGTACTATAGTTAGCGTTGGAATCTTTTTTTTTCTATTATCTTTATCGCCGTATCAGTAAGGTTTCTTATCTTTAAAAAATCAAAATGTTGTCGTTTATGATCAATAATGATTTTTTTTGGCAGGAAAGCAAATTTCCAGTAACAGAAAAAAAAAGATAAAGAGAAAGAGAGAAAGAGCGAAAAGGGAAATAGATATGAGAAAAAAAGAAATGCAACGAAAAAAACAATAGAAACAGCGAAAAGAAAAAGAAAAGGAAGAAAACTGAAAAAAAACGAGAATCTTAAAGAATTTGGACCGCAGATGCAGTTTATCCAGCTGAGAGGCTAAGCGAAAGGACCAGAGTTAGGTCATCACTCCAGACCTTTTGTCTGACGAATGACAATTAAGTGAGAGAGAAAGAGCAAATATGACCTCAAGAAAATCTGGAGATGCCACGGATCAATATCTCAGGATGCGAACGGCAAGGGACATTGATGTTATACGGGTGTGAGAATGTAGTGAAGTGTGACTGTGGAATCGTGGAGTGTGACTGTGGAATCGTGGAGTGTGACTGTGGAATCGTGGAGTGTAACTGTGAAATCGTGGAGTGTGACTGTGGAATCGTGGAGTGTGATTGTGGAATCGTGGAGTGTGACTGTGGAATCATGAAGTGTGACTGTGGAATCGTGGAGTGTGACTGTGGAATGTGGAGTGTGATTGTGGAATCGTGGAGTGTGACTGTGGAATGGTGGAGTGTGACTGTGGAATCGTGGAGTGTGACTGTGGAATGGTGGAGTGTGACTGTGGAATGGTGGAGTGTGACTGTGGAATGGTGGAGTGTGACTGTGGAATCGTGAAGTGTGACTGTGGAATGGTGGAGTGTGACTGTGGAATGGTGGAGTGTGACTGTGGAATCGTGGAGTGTGACTGTGGAATGGTGGAGTGTTACTGTGGAATCGTGGAGTGTGACTGTGGAATCATGGGGTGTGACTGTGGAATCGTGGAGTGTGACTGTGGAATCGTGGAGTGTGACTGTGGAATCGTGGAGTGTGACTGTGGAATCGTGGAGTGTGACTGTGGAATCGTGGAGTGTGACTGTGGAATCGTGGAGTGTGACTGTGGAATCGTGGAGTGTGACTGTGGAATGGTGGAGTGTGACTGTGGAATCGTGGAGTGTGACTGTGGAATGGTGGAGTGTGACTGTGGAATCGTGGAGTGTGACTGTGGAATCGTGGAGTGTGACTGTGGAATCATGGGGTGTGACTGTGGAATCGTGGAGTGTGACTGTGGAATCGTGGAGTGTGACTGTGGAATCGTGGAGTGTGACTGTGGAATCGTGGAGTGTGACTGTGGAATCGTGAAGTGTGACTGTGGAATCGTGGAGTGTGACTGTGGAATGGTGGAGTGTGACTGTGGAATCGTGGAGTGTGACTGTGGAATCGTGGAGTGTGACTGTGGAATTATTGAGTGTGACTGTGGAATCGTGGAGTGTGACTGTGGAATCGTGGAGTGTGACTGTGGAATTATTGAGTGTGACTGTGGAATCGTGGAGTGTGACTGTGGAATTATTGAGTGTGACTGTGGAATCGTGGAGTGTGACTGTGGAATCGTGGAGTGTGACTGTGGAATGGTGGAGTGTGACTGTGGAAAGATGGAGTGTGACTGTGGAATCGTGGAGTGTGACTGTGGAATCGTGGAGTGTGACTGTGGAATTATTGAGTGTGACTGTGGAATCGTGGAGTGTGACTGTGGAATGGTGGAGTGTGACTGTGGAATGGTGGAGTGTGACTGTGGAATCGTGGAGTGTGACTGTGGAATCGTGGAGTGTGACTGTGGAATCGTGGAGTGTGACTGTGGAATCGTGGAGTGTGACTGTGGAATGGTGGAGTGTGACTGTGGAATGGTGGAATGTGACTGTGGAATCGTGGAGTGTGACTGTGGAATCGTGGAGTGTGACTGTGGAATGGTGGAGTGTGACTGTGGCATCGTGGAGTGTGACTGTGGAATCGTGGAGTGTGACTGTGGAATCGTGGAGTGTGACTGTGGAATGGTGGAGTGTGACTGTGGAATCGTGGAGTGTGACTGTGGAATCGTGGAGTGTGACTGTGGAATCGTGGAGTGTGACTGTGGAATCGTGGAGTGTGACTGTGGAATCCTGGAGTGTGACTGTGGAATGGTGGAGTGTGACTGTGGAATCGTGGAGTGTGACAGTGGAATCGTGGAGTGTGACTGTGGAATTATTGAGTGTGACTGTGGAATCGTGGAGTGTGACTGTGGAATGGTGGAGTGTGACTGTGGAATCGTGGAGTGTGACTGTGGAATGGTGGAGTGTGACTGTGGAATCGTGGAGTGTGACTGTGGAATCGTGGAGTGTGACTGTGGAATGGTGGAGTGTGACTGTGGAATCGTGGAGTGTGACTGTGGAATGGTGGAGTGTGACTGTGGAATGGTGGAGTGTGACTGTGGAATCGTGGAGTGTGACTGTGGAATCGTGAAGTGTGACTGTGGAATGGTGGAGTGTGACTGTGGAATCGTGGAGTGTGACTGTGGAATCGTGGAGTGTGACTGTGGAATGGTGGAGTGTGACTGTGGAATCGTGGAGTGTGACTGTGGAATGGTGGAGTGTGACTGTGGAATCGTGGAGTGTGACTGTGGAATGGTGGAGTGTGACTGTGGAATCGTGGAGTGTGACTGTGGAATCGTGGAGTGTGACTGTGGAATGGTGGAGTGTGACTGTGGAATCGTGGAGTGTGACTGTGGCATCGTGGAGTGTGACTGTGGAATCGTGGAGTGTGACAGTGGAATCGTGGAGTGTGACTGTGGAATGGTGGAGTGTGACTATGGAATGTGGAGTGTGACTGTGGAATCGTGGAGTGTGACTGTGGAATGGTGGAGTGTGACTGTGGAATCGTGGAGTGTGACTGTGGAATCGTGGAGTGTGACTGTGGAATCGTGGAGTGTGACTGTGGAATCGTGGAGTGTGACTGTGGAATCGTGGAGTGTGACTGTGGAATCGTGGAGTGTGACAGTGGAATCGTGGAGTGTGACTGTGGAATCGTGGAGTGTGACTATGGAATGTGGAGTGTGACTGTGGAATGGTGGAGTGTGACTGTGGAATGTGGAGTGTGACTGTGGAATCGTGGAGTGTGACTGTGGAATGTGGAGTGTGACTGTGGAATGGTGGAATGTGACTGTGGAATCGTGGAGTGTGACTGTGGAATCGTGGAGTGTGACTGTGGAATCGTGGAGTGTGACTGTGGAATCGTGGAGTGTGACTGTGGAATCGTGGAGTGTGACTGTGGAATCGTGGAGTGTGACTGTGGAATCGTGGAGTGTGACTGTGGAATGGTGGAGTGTGACTGTGGAATGGTGGAGTGTGACTGTGGAATCGTGGAGTGTGACTGTGGAATCGTGGAGTGTGACTGTGGAATCGTGGAGTGTGACAGTGGAATCGTGGAGTGTGACTGTGGAATGTGGAGTGTGACTGTGGAATGGTGGAGTGTGACTGTGGAATGGTGGAGTGTGACTGTGGAATCGTGGAGTGTGACTGTGGAATCGTGGAGTGTGACTGTGGAATCGTGGAGTGTGACTGGAATGTGGAGTGTGACTGTGGAATGGTGGAGTGTGACTGTGGAATCGTGGAGTGTGACTGTGGAATCTTGGAGTGTGACTGTGGAATGGTGGAGTGTGACTGTGGAATGTGGAGTGTTACTGTGGAATCGTGGAGTGTGACTGTGGAATGTGGAGTGTGACTGTGGAATCGTGGAGTGTGACTGTGGAATCTTGGAGTGTGACTGTGGAATCGTGGAGTGTGACTGGAATGTGGAGTGTGACTGTGGAATGGTGGAGTGTGACTGTGGAATTATTGAGTGTGACTGTGGAATCGTGGAGTGTGACTGTGGAATCGTGGAGTGTGACTGTGAAATCGTGAAGTGTGACTGTGGAATCGTGAAGTGTGACTGTGGAATGGTGGAGTGTGACTGTGGAATCGTGGAGTGTGACTGTGGAATCGTGGAGTGTGACTGTGGAATCGTGAAGTGTGACTGTGGAATGGTGGAGTGTGACTGTGGAATCGTGAAGTGTGACTGTGGAATGGTGGAGTGTGACTGTGGAATCGTGAAGTGTGACTGTGGAATCGTGGAGTGTGACTGTGGAATCGTGGAGTGTGACTGTGGAATCGTGGAGTGTGACTGTGGAATCGTGGAGTGTGACTGTGGAATCGTGAAGTGTGACTGTGGAATCGTGAAGTGTGACTGTGGAATGGTGGAGTGTGATTGTGGAATCGTGGAGTGTGACTGTGGAATCGTGGAGTGTGACTGTGGAATCGTGAAGTGTGACTGTGGAATGGTGGAGTGTGACTGTGGAATCGTGAAGTGTGACTGTGGAATGGTGGAGTGTGACTGTGGAATCGTGAAGTGTGACTGTGGAATCGTGGAGTGTGACTGTGGAATCGTGGAGTGTGACTGTGGAATTATTGAGTGTGACTGTGGAATCGTGAAGTGTGACTGTGGAATCGTGGAGTGTGACTGTGGAATGGTGGAGTGTGACTGTGGAATCGTGGAGTGTGACTGTGGAATCGTGGAGTGTGACTGTGGAATCCTGGAGTGTGACTGTGGAATCGTGGAGTGTGACTGTGGAATCGTGGAGTGTGACTGTGGAATGGTGGAGTGTGACTGTGGAATTATTGAGTGTGACTGTGGAATCGTGGAGTGTGACTGTGGAATGGTGGAGTGTGACTGTGGAATCGTGAAGTGTGACTGTGGAATCGTGGAGTGTGACTGTGGAATCGTGGAGTGTGACTGTGGAATCGTGGAGTGTGACTGTGGAATCGTGGAGTGTGACTGTGGAATGGTGGAGTGTGACTGTGGAATCGTGGAGTGTGACTGTGGAATCGTGGAGTGTGACTGTGGAATCGTGGAGTGTGACTGTGGAATCGTGGAGTGTGACTGTGGAATGGTGGAGTGTGACTGTGGAATGGTGGAGTGTGACTGTGGAATCGTGGAGTGTGACTGTGGAATGGTGGAGTGTGACTGTGGAATCGTGGAGTGTGACTGTGGAATCGAGGAGTGTGACTGTGGAATCGTGAAGTGTGACTGTGGAATCGAGGAGTGTGACTGTGGAATCGTGAAGTGTGACTGTGGAATCGTGGAGTGTGATTGTGGAATCGTGGAGTGTGACTGTGGAATCGTGGAGTGTGACTGTGGAATGGTGGAGTGTGACTGTGGAATTATTGAGTGTGACTGTGGAATCGTGGAGTGTGACTGTGGAATGGTGGAGTGTGACTGTGGAATCGTGGAGTGTGACTGTGGAATCGTGGAGTGTGACTGTGGAATGGTGGAGTGTGACTGTGGAATCGTGAAGTGTGACTGTGGAATCGTGGAGTGTGACTGTGGAATCGTGGAGTGTGACTGTGGAATCGTGGAGTGTGACTGTGGAATCGTGGAGTGTGACTGTGGAATGGTGGAGTGTGACTGTGGAATCGTGGAGTGTGACTGTGGAATGGTGGAGTGTGACTGTGGAATGGTGGAGTGTGACTGTGGAATGGTGGAGTGTGACTGTGGAATCGTGGAGTGTGACTGTGGAATGGTGGAGTGTGACTGTGGAATGGTGGAGTGTGACTGTGGAATGGTGGAGTGTGACTGTGGAATCGTGGAGTGTGACTGTGGAATCCTGGAGTGTGACTGTGGAATGGTGGAGTGTGACTGTGGAATGGTGGAGTGTGACTGTGGAATCGTGGAGTGTGACTGTGGAATGGTGGAGTGTGACTGTGGAATCGTGGAGTGTGACTGTGGAATGGTGGAGTGTGACTGTGGAATCGTGGAGTGTGACTGTGGAATGGTGGAGTGTGACTGTGGAATCGTGGAGTGTGACTGTGGAATCGTGGAGTGTGACTGTGGAATCGTGGAGTGTGACTGTGGAATCGTGGAGTGTGACTGTGGAATCGTGGAGTGTGACTGTGGAATGGTGGAGTGTGACTGTGGAATGGTGGAGTGTGACTGTGGAATCGTGGAGTGTGACTGTGGAATGGTGGAGTGTGACTGTGGAATGGTGGAGTGTGACTGTGGAATCGTGGAGTGTGACTGTGGAATGGTGGAGTGTGACTGTGGAATCGTGGAGTGTGACTGTGGAATCGTGGAGTGTGACTGTGGAATGGTGGAGTGTGACTGTGGAATCGTGGAGTGTGACTGTGGAATCGTGGAGTGTGACTGTGGAATCGTGGAGTGTGACTGTGGAATGGTGGAGTGTGACTGTGGAATCGTGGAGTGTGACTGTGGAATCGTGGAGTGTGACTGTGGAATCGTGGAGTGTGACTGTGGAATCGTGGAGTGTGACTGTGGAATCGTGGAGTGTGACTGTGGAATCGTGGAGTGTGACTGTGGAATCGTGGAGTGTGACTGTGGAATCGTGGAGTGTGACTGTGGAATGGTGGAGTGTGACTGTGGAATCGTGGAGTGTGACTGTGGAATCGTGGAGTGTGACTGTGGAATGGTGGAGTGTGACTGTGGAATCGTGGAGTGTGACTGTGGAATGGTGGAGTGTGACTGTGGAATGGTGGAGTGTGACTGTGGAATGGTGGAGTGTGACTGTGGAATCGTGGAGTGTGACTGTGGAATGGTGGAGTGTGACTGTGGAATGGTGGAGTGTGACTGTGGAATCGTGGAGTGTGACTGTGGAATCGTGGAGTGTGACTGTGGAATCGTGGAGTGTGACTGTGGAATCGTGGAGTGTGACTGTGGAATCGTGGAGTGTGACTGTGGAATGGTGGAGTGTGACTGTGGAATCGTGGAGTGTGACTGTGGAATCGTGGAGTGTGACTGTGGAATCGTGGAGTGTGACTGTGGAATCGTGGAGTGTGACTGTGGAATCGTGGAGTGTGACTGTGGAATCGTGGAGTGTGACTGTGGAATCGTGGAGTGTGACTGTGGAATCGTGGAGTGTGACTGTGGAATGGTGGAGTGTGACTGTGGAATCGTGGAGTGTGACTGTGGAATCGTGGAGTGTGACTGTGGAATCGTGGAGTGTGACTGTGGAATGGTGGAGTGTGACTGTGGAATCGTGGAGTGTGACTGTGGAATGGTGGAGTGTGACTGTGGAATCGTGGAGTGTGACTGTGGAATCGTGGAGTGTGACTGTGGAATCGTGGAGTGTGACTGTGGAATCGTGGAGTGTGACTGTGGAATCGTGGAGTGTGACTGTGGAATCGTGGAGTGTGACTGTGGAATCGTGGAGTGTGACTGTGGAATGGTGGAGTGTGACTGTGGAATCGTGGAGTGTGACTGTGGAATCGTGGAGTGTGACTGTGGAATCGTGGAGTGTGACTGTGGAATCGTGGAGTGTGACTGTGGAATCGTGGAGTGTGACTGTGGAATCGTGGAGTGTGACTGTGGAATGGTGGAGTGTGACTGTGGAATGGTGGAGTGTGACTGTGGAATCGTGGAGTGTGACTGTGGAATCGTGGAGTGTGACTGTGGAATCGTGGAGTGTGCCTGTGAAATCGTGGAGTGTGACTGTGGAATCGTGGAGTGTGACTGTGGAATCGAGGAGTGTGACTGTGGAATCGTGGAGTGTGACTGTGGAATCGTGGAGTGTGACTGTGGAATCGTGGAGTGTGACTGTGGAATCGTGGAGTGTGACTGTGGAATCGTGGAGTGTGACTGTGGAATCGTGAAGTGTGACTGTGGAATCGTGGAGTGTGACTGTGGAATCGTGGAGTGTGCCTGTGAAATCGTGGAGTGTGACTGTGGAATCGTGGAGTGTGACTGTGAAATCGTGGAGTGTGACTGTGGAATCGTGGAGTGTGACTGTGGAATCGAGGAGTGTGACTGTGGAATCGTGAAGTGTGACTGTGGAATGGTGGAGTGTGACTGTGGAATGGTGGAGTGTGACTGTGGAATCGAGGAGTGTGACTGTGGAATCGTGGAGTGTAACTGTGAAATCGTGGAGTGTGACTGTGGAATCGTGGAGTGTAACTGTGAAATCGTGGAGTGTGACTGTGGAATCGAGGAGTGTGACTGTGGAATCGTGGAGTGTGACTGTGGAATCGTGGAGTGTAACTGTGAAATCGTGGAGTGTGACTGTGGAATCGTGGAGTGTAACTGTGAAATCGTGGAGTGTGACTGTGGAATCGTGGAGTGTGACTGTGGAATCGTGGAGTGTGACTGTGGAATCGTGGAGTGTGACTGTGGAATCGAGGAGTGTGACTGTGGAATCGTGGAGTGTGACTGTGGAATGGTGGAGTGTGACTGTGGAATGGTGGAGTGTGACTGTGGAATGTGGAGTGTGACTATGGAATCGTGGAGTGTGACTGTGGAATCGTGGAGTGTGACTGTGGAATGGTGGAGTGTGACTGTGGAATCGTGGAGTGTGACTGTGGAATCGTGGAGTGTGACTGTGGAATCGTGGAGTGTGACTGTGGAATCGTGGAGTGTGACTGTGGAATCGAGGAGTGTGACTGTGGAATCGTGGAGTGTGACTGTGGAATCGTGGAGTGTGACTGTGGAATGGTGGAGTGTGACTGTGGAATCGTGGAGTGTGACTGTGGAATCGTGGAGTGTGACTGTGGAATCGTGGAGTGTGACTGTGGAATCGTGGAGTGTGACTGTGGAATCGTGGAGTGTGACTGTGGAATCGTGGAGTGTGACTGTGGAATCGTGGAGTGTGACTGTGGAATCGTGGAGTGTGACTGTGGAATCGTGGAGTGTGACTGTGGAATCGTGGAGTGTGACTGTGGAATCGTGGAGTGTGACTGTGGAATCGTGGAGTGTGACTGTGGAATCGTGGAGTGTGACTGTGGAATCGTGGAGTGTGACTGTGGAATCGTGGAGTGTAACTGTGAAATCGTGGAGTGTGACTGTGGAATGGTGGAGTGTGACTGTGGAATCGTGGAGTGTGACTGTGGAATGGTGGAGTGTGACTGTGGAATGGTGGAGTGTGACTGTGGAATGGTGGAGTGTGACTGTGGAATCGAGGAGTGTGACTGTGGAATGGTGGAGTGTAACTGTGGAATGGTGGAGTGTGACTGTGGAATGGTGGAGTGTGACTGTGGAATCGTGGAGTGTGACTGTGGAATGGTGGAGTGTGACTGTGGAATCGAGGAGTGTGACTGTGGAATGGTGGAGTGTGACTGTGGAATGGTGGAGTGTGACTGTGGAATCGAGGAGTGTGACTGTGGAATGGTGGAGTGTGACTGTGGAATCGTGGAGTGTGACTGTGGAATCGTGGAGTGTGACTGTGGAATGGTGGAGTGTGACTGTGGAATGGTGGAGTGTGACTGTGGAATGGTGGAGTGTGACTGTGGAATCGAGGAGTGTGACTGTGGAATGGTGGAGTCTGACTGTGGAATGGTGGAGTGTGACTGTGGAATCGAGGAGTGTGACTGTGGAATGGTGGAGTGTGACTGTGGAATCGTGGAGTGTGACTGTGGAATGGTGGAGTGTGACTGTGGAATCCTGGAGTGTGACTGTGGAATCCTGGAGTGTGACTGTGGAATGGTGGAGTGTGACTGTGGAATCCTGGAGTGTGACTGTGGAATCCTGGAGTGTGACTGTGGAATCGTGGAGTGTGACTGTGGAATGGTGGAGTGTGACTGTGGAATCGTGGAGTGTGACTGTGGAATGGTGGAGTGTGACTGTGGAATCGTGGAGTGTGACTGTGGAATGGTGGAGTGTGACTGTGGAATGGTGGAGTGTGACTGTGGAATCGTGGAGTGTGACTGTGGAATGGTGGAGTGTGACTGTGGAATCGAGGAGTGTGACTGTGGAATCCTGGAGTGTGACTGTGGAATCCTGGAGTGTGGCTGTGGAATGGTGGAGTGTGACTGTGGAATGGTGGAGTGTGACTGTGGAATGGTGGAGTGTGACTGTGGAATCGAGGAGTGTGACTGTGGAATGGTGGAGTGTAACTGTGAAATCGTGGAGTGTGACTGTGAAATCGTGGAGTGTAACTGTGGAATGGTGGAGTGTGACTGTGGAATGGTGGAGTGTGACTGTGGAATCCTGGAGTGTGACTGTGGAATCCTGGAGTGTGACTGTGGAATGGTGGAGTGTGACTGTGGAATCATGGAGTGTGACTGTGGAATGGTGGAGTGTGACTGTGGAATCCTGGAGTGTGACTGTGGAATGGTGGAGTGTGACTGTAGAATGGTGGAGTGTGACTGTGGAATGGTGGAGTGTGACTGTGGAATCCTGGAGTGTGACTGTGGAATGGTGGAGTGTGACTGTAGAATGGTGGAGTGTGACTGTGGAATGGTGGAGTGTGACTGTGGAATCGTGGAGTGTGACTGTGGAATGGTGGAGTGTGACTGTGGAATCCTGGAGTGTGACTGTGGAATGGTGGAGTGTGACTGTAGAATGGTGGAGTGTGACTGTGGAATCCTGGAGTGTGACTGTGGAATGGTGGAGTGTGACTGTGGAATCGAGGAGTGTGACTGTGGAATGGTGGAGTGTGACTGTGGAATGGTGGAGTGTGACTGTGGAATGGTGGAGTGTGACTGTGGAATGGTGGAGTGTGACTGTGGAATCGTGAAGTGTGACTGTGGAATGGTGGAGTGTGACTGTGGAATGGTGGAGTGTGACTGTGGAATCGAGGAGTGTGACTGTGGAATGGTGGAGTGTGACTGTGGAATGGTGGAGTGTGACTGTGGAATCATGGAGTGTGACTGTGGAATGGTGGAGTGTGACTGTGGAATCGTGGAGTGTAACTGTGAAATCGTGGAGTGTGACTGTGGAATCGTGAAGTGTGACTGTGGAATGGTGGAGTGTGACTGTGGAATGGTGGAGTGTGACTGTGGAATCGAGGAGTGTGACTGTGGAATCCTGGAGTGTGACTGTGGAATGGTGGAGTGTGACTGTGGAATCATGGAGTGTGACTGTGGAATGGTGGAGTGTGACTGTGGAATGGTGGAGTGTGACTGTGGAATCCTGGAGTGTGACTGTGGAATGGTGGAGTGTGACTGTAGAATGGTGGAGTGTGACTGTGGAATGGTGGAGTGTGACTGTGGAATCGAGGAGTGTGACTGTGGAATGGTGGAGTGTGACTGTGGAATGGTGGAGTGTGACTGTGGAATGGTGGAGTGTGACTGTGGAATGGTGGAGTGTGACTGTGGAATCATGGAGTGTGACTGTGGAATGGTGGAGTGTGACTGTGGAATCATGGAGTGTGACTGTGGAATGGTGGAGTGTGACTGTGGAATCCTGGAGTGTGACTGTGGAATGGTGGAGTGTGACTGTAGAATGGTGGAGTGTGACTGTGGAATGGTGGAGTGTGACTGTGGAATCCTGGAGTGTGACTGTGGAATGGTGGAGTGTGACTGTGGAATCGAGGAGTGTGACTGTGGAATGGTGGAGTGTGACTGTGGAATGGTGGAGTGTGACTGTGGAATCATGGAGTGTGACTGTGGAATGGTGGAGTGTGACTGTGGAATCATGGAGTGTGACTGTGGAATGGTGGAGTGTGACTGTGGAATCATGGAGTGTGACTGTGGAATGGTGGAGTGTGACTGTGGAATCGTGGAGTGTGACTGTGGAATCCTGGAGTGTGACTGTGGAATGGTGGAGTGTGACTGTGGAATCGTGAAGTATGACTGTGGAATGGTGGAGTGTGACTGTGGAATCGAGGAGTGTGACTGTGGAATGGTGGAGTGTGACTGTGGAATGGTGGAGTGTGACTGTGGAATCGAGGAGTGTGACTGTGGAATCCTGGAGTGTGACTGTGGAATCCTGGAGTGTGACTGTGGAATGGTGGAGTGTGACTGTGGAATCGTGGAGTGTGACTGTGGAATCCTGGAGTGTGACTGTGGAATGGTGGAGTGTGACTGTGGAATCGTGAAGTATGACTGTGGAATGGTGGAGTGTGACTGTGGAATCGAGGAGTGTGACTGTGGAATGGTGGAGTGTGACTGTGGAATGGTGGAGTGTGACTGTGGAATCGAGGAGTGTGACTGTGGAATCCTGGAGTGTGACTGTGGAATGGTGGAGTGTGACTGTGGAATGGTGGAGTGTGACTGTGGAATCGTGGAGTGTGACTGTGGAATCCTGGAGTGTGACTGTGGAATG